>NW_028098011.1:0-649 GCF_014824575.4 Sturnira hondurensis
AAATTAGAAAAGGAAATGAGGACCTCAGCGTTAAAATCAAAGCAGAAAAGCTCTATTGTATATACAACCCAGTTTCTTCAATGAATAAGTTAGATGGAAAAAATGTAGAGGAGGAAAATGCAGGTTAACAGTGACTTATTCCTTATTAACATTACTTATTCCTCCCCTGCGGGGAGGGAAAAGGGGGACAATGTAGGGAAGAAGGGAAGGTTTTCAAAGAACATGTATAAAGGACCTGTGGACAAAGCCAATGGTAGTGGGTGCAGAGGATTGAATGTTGGAGGGAGGGGTGGACAGGGCAGGGGAGAGCAATGGGGGAAAAATGGTTCAATTACAACTGTAATTGAACCATAAAAACTTTTTTTAAGAAATAAATAATTTTTTAAAAAAGAGACTTAAGAGCCCTGGCTGGTGTAGCTCAGTGGATTGAGCGTGGGCCTGCAAACCAAAGGATCAAGGTTCCCTTCCCAGTCAGGGCACATGCCTGGGTTTCAGGCCAGTTCCCAGCAGGGGATGCATGAGAGGCAACCGTACATTGATATTTCTCTCCCCCTCTCCTTCCCTTCCCCTCTAAAGATAAATAAATAAAATCTTTTAAAAAATTTTTAAAAAGAGACTTAAGAAATATCAACCAGTGATAAGGTAAGAC
>NW_028098012.1:0-673 GCF_014824575.4 Sturnira hondurensis
AAGGGAAAAAAGGAGGGTTTGGGGGCTTCAAATAGGAGGAAGGCAATGGACAGGAAGATGGGAAGAGCAAATGTCCGGTGAATGAGTGCTTGCCATGCCATGCAGAGATGATGGGGCACAAAAGGGATTTGATATCCAGGCTCTGCTAAGCTCCTCCTAACCTTACAACTGCTAGCTTAGATTCTTTACACTTATCTCTGATGATAGCTCTCTTTCTGAACCAGGCCCTCTATATAAATTCTCTTAGGTAGTTCAGGGACATGAAAAAGTTTTTCTTGAATCTGCCGGGTCTTGATTGCCTTCAGCTTAAAATAATCCACATGACAAAATGGTATGTTTTGAGGTGGCTTATTCTGAGCCCCTTCAGTAATTATCTCCACCTGTACCCATCCTAGACTCCTGCCTCCCTGCATCCTCACCTCTCTCTAATTTCCTCATCACTACACTTGCTCTTGTTTACCTGATCATTCTCCACAGAGCAGTGGAAAACTGCACTTTCATTATACACATTGGCTCATATTATTTCCTTGTTAAAAACATGCAGTGACTTTTATTTTACTTAAAAGACAGACTGTTATATTTCTGATAGAAACAGTTACGGGACTAGGAGAGGAGGAAATACTTAAATGAAGAAGGAAGCCAGACACATTTTCATTACTTGTAGGACCCAGTG
>NW_028098013.1:0-816 GCF_014824575.4 Sturnira hondurensis
GCCCGCGGTCTGCCCCGCACCCCAACTGGTTCCCGTCTGCCTGCGCGCCTGTGTCGGGGGCCCCGTCCTGCCTGACCTGCTCGCTGCTGGCTCCGCCCCTCTTACCGTCCCCGTTGAACGGTTAGATGTAGTCGGACTTCCGTATAATTCAATTTTCTGTCCTTTGGTTGTGTCTTTGTTTCCCCAAACCTTTGTTGTATTCAAACTTGGTTGTGGGAGAAGGCACAGTGTTTCCACCTATGCCTCCATCTTGGCGGAAGTCCTGGAATGTTATTTTAAATTGAAGAAAAGGTGATGTGTTTCTGAGGTGTCAGTGATGGTCACAGGTGGTGTTGCTCACCATTTAAATCAATCGCTGAACATGGGCCAGGAGACGGCCGAGTGGCTTCCACGTCAACGGCACGGATCAGAGGGGTTTGTCTCGGCTGCCACGGTCAGCACTGGAGATGATGACGACTGCAGACAGAAGTTCAGGGCCGCCGCTGGCCCTGCCCTGGCTGGGACTTCACACCGACTCACAAAGTCACCACGCAGCCCCCAGAGCACATCTCCAGGACAGGTGTGCCCCTCCCCACCCCCATGCCGCTCCCCTGCAGGGTCACGTGCAGATTCGCAGTTCGGAGCAGTTCTGGTTGACCCGCTGGCCGTGCGGGTCTCATCTGGGGTCTGGGCTCCCACGGGGCTGCAAAGTGCCGTTCCTGCCTCTCTGGTCCCCAAGACCCACGTCAGGGTTGGAGCAACCAGACGTGACCCGCCGGCGTAGTGGTCACCATCCCGTGGTCACCGAGGGGACCAAACACAGGGACGGCTTGGATG
>NW_028098014.1:0-892 GCF_014824575.4 Sturnira hondurensis
GGGTGTGTCTCGGTCGGGCCAACTAGGGGCAATTGCAAGACTGTTTTAGTGGCCAACAGCCTCCCTCCTCCTTTTGAGGATGCCATTCACAGGAATATGTAAGCCTGTAATTACCAGAAGTGAGTACAATAAGGTTGAGAAATAAAATACATGGCTCAAGAAATTCTACCCTTCTTCACACCCAGAAAACCGTGTACTGGGTTAATGTTCATTGAGTTAGGTGTCTGCCACTTGAGGTTGAAAGTTATTTCTAACACATAAACCAGTTCTTGGAAATGGGGTATTAGGTATAAATGAGAGTCCACAGGAAGTGAAGTTGGCCCGGCTGTGACAAGGTGGATGGTGGCAGTGAGGACAGCTCGATCCTCACTAGGTAAGAACTTGGAAATACTTGTTATAGGGGGCTTCACCTGTCACCTGTTGTCCCTAGGGACACTGATAACATCCAACAAGGCACGAATGTTGGGAAGCTTTGTAGAAAAATTTGAGAATGTAGTGATATATTAGTTACTCCTTGTAGCCTTCACAAATCTTCAGCCAAAAGAAACTTTACATGCTACCCCATCTAGAGAGAGAGGAGAGGAAATAGAACCTCACTAAGAAAATGAAATGGAAAGGAAACAAAACAAAAGGAAATGAAAGGAGGAAGGAAGGCAGGACAGAAGGGAGGGAGGGAGGGAGGGAGGAAGAAAAATGCCAGAAGAAATTAAAAGCTTTTTCTTCAGGTTTAATAAAAATGTTTCTTTTTTTTTTTTTACCATTTGACCCCCTGTGCCCATTTTTCCCACCACTATTTATTCCCCATATCTATGAGGTTAAGTTCTTTTGTGTGTGTGTGTATGTGTGTGATGGTGGGGAGGATTCACTTACAAGAGAGATTATACAGTATTTG
>NW_028098015.1:0-662 GCF_014824575.4 Sturnira hondurensis
ACCACATCCAAAAAGCAAGATTGAAAATGGTAGGTTTTCCTTTCTTTTACAACCCCCCCCAAATTTATTGCACTTCATTTTTAATGTCTTACTTTCCTCAGAAAATCCAAAGAATGTTCGTAAGTTGAAAATCGGAATGGTAGTAATTGGTGTGTTCAATATTATACTTTAGTGAGTGGAGGTGAGATCACCGAGTTAAAACTTGCCAGTGTTTAGGTTGTCTTGATCAGGACTCCCTCTTTACCTGGCCCAGGTGTCAGAGAAGAATCTGAGAAGCCAGTCAGACCCCATAAGATAACCCAGTTCCCACGGCGGTTCTGATTTATCAGGGGGCGGGGGAGGGGAGTGCCGGGCATCAGAGTGTTCTTTGGGGAACACCATGTTCAATAATGATGAGGGCGACAAGTGGAGTCCTTTATTGAGCACATACTATGTGCTAGACGCTAGCTCACGAAAGCACTGTCTCATTCAGCGCACACACACACTTCCGGGAGGAGTGGGTCCTGTTATCCTCATTTCCTGCAGGAGGAAATTGCCCAAGGTCGCTGGCAGTCACCGTGTTACTTATTTGCCATTCGTGGGCGGCTGGGGCATCCCTCTTCAGGGAAAGACAAACAAAAAATAAACCTCTTGAATGAAACAGGACCATTAGTTGAGTTTTC
>NW_028098016.1:0-3162 GCF_014824575.4 Sturnira hondurensis
GGTTTCTGGGATTGTTGAGAGGTAACCCTAAGCTTCAAGAGTGGAACTGAATATCACAGACTGAGCTGAGATTGAGGTACCCTTAGCTTTGCATCGCAGGTAAGGACAGTGACAGTCCATTCAAACCCACCTAAAAACTGTGGTAGCCATGACATCAAATCTGTTCACCCAGGGAATGAGAGTCCCAGGAGGGGACATTTCCTGGTTGTCTTTGAACTGTGCTCAGGTCCCTGTGCCTCCTGGGAGTGAGGAAGGCCTGGGCTCCCAGGGCAGTTCCCTGTCCTTGTGAAGCCACCAGGGACCCCTTCCTGGACCGTGTCTCCATTTATGCTACAGCCCAGCACCTGACCCTGGCCATCTCTGCTTCCTTAGGATACTATTTGGTACCAGTGTTTGCTTATCCCCCACAATGCCGCTGCTTTACCCAGAACCAACTCCAAGTTCACAGAGCAGATGCCCAGTGTACAGGCTGTTCCTGTTGTGTGGACTGTGCTTTGGGGTCAGAGTTCCAGTGTCCTCAGTTCCCCTTTAGATGTCTTTTCTCCATGACTACTAACAAACGTTATGTGTTATATTTTAGTTGTATTTCAATTTCAAGATTTATTCACACTCTTTTGACTCCATCTTCAAGGTAATATCATTATCTTCTTAATCTTCTGCCGGAGTCTATTTTGGAGGTAACACAAAATGCCTGCTTTTTTTTTTCACATTATGTTTATTTTGAGCAATGGAGATAAAAGGAATTCTTTACACTTCAACTTGGATATTTTTTGTACTTTAGACTAAGCATTGCTTCCTTCCAATCCCCTTCTCTCCCTCTGACTTTCAGAAGACAATTTGAAGGAAGCAGATCCCAGAGTGTAGCTGTAGATTATGTGATAGTTCCTCAGTAGAATAGGGGTTGGATATTAAGCAAAAAAAAAACTTGAAGGGTGATGGTGGAAATTAATATTGGGATTAGGGTTTAGGATGTTGAGATAGCATTTAAAGGATACTGCTTCTGGCAAGTTCAGCCTGTAGAACAGGCAGACATTCCCAGCATCCCTTGGGCTGTGGCAGAAGACACAGTAATGAGATGTCAGTTACTGGCCAGCAGATGGCACTGTGAAGCCATTGACCTTGAAAGGACTCAGTGAGAGTCTGGGAGAGCAGGAAAGGGTTAAGAAGACCTGGGCAGGGATCCCACACAGGGCAGATGATGAGACAGGTTTCAGTCACCACTAGGCTCCCTGCAGCTGTGGAATGGGTGGGAGGTCTCACTAAACATTAAAAGACCTACAGTGAAGGATTTGGACAAGGCAGCCTTGGTGGCAGGGGCAGGTGTGGACAGAGAATTAACTGTCCGCCAGAAACCGAGGAAACCAGGAGTGACCCAGAAGAGGATAGTGAAGGGACCTCTGTCCCATGTGTCTGCAGGAGGAAGCAGCTGGAGTCACCAAGGGGTCCTAGGATGCCTGAAGCTGGCACAGGCTCCTCCTGCCCAGGAAGAGGGGACAGGCCTGCACCTCAGGAGGCACCAAGGAGGCCTCTCCCTGAGAGGCAGGGGAAGGAGGGATGCAGGGTCAGCAGCAAGGGCTGGTAGTTAGTTCAGGCAGGGGCAGGCAGGGACAACGTTGTGGGCACATGGGGACAGGCAACCCTGAGCCACGGGGCTGTGCAAGACAGGGAATGATGCATAGAATCTCAAACCTGGATCCCACCAAGGGTTCAGGGCACCAGGGGGCAGCCTCCTTGGAGAGTCCCATCAGAGCAATTACAACATCAGAGCACTGATGTCATAGCAAATGCTCCTATCAGGGTGTGGGGAGTACAGAACTGTAGACCGCTCACTTCAGGGGAAGTGGCCCTGAGCTGAGAGAGGTGCTGGGAAGCTGCCATGGGTCCCAGGCTCCTCTGCTGTGTGGCCCTTTGTCTGCTGGGAGCAGGTGAGCCCCTGACACTGTGTGTAAGTCTTGAACACACAGTCACATCCCTCACATAGAAGTCTGGGGTGATGGCCAGCACGGAAGGCTCCCTGTCTTATGTCTCCCGACTTCTCTCTGTCACTCCCACCAGGTCCAGTGGACTCAGGAGTCACGCAGACCCCAAAACACCTGATCAAAGCAAGAAAACAGCAAATGACGCTGAACTGTTCCTATATCTCTGGGCACCACTCTGTGTTTTGGTACAAACAGCCCCAGGGTGAGGGCCCTGATTTCCTGGTTGAGTATTACAATAAGGAAGAGGGAGAAAAAGGGAACATGCCCGGTCACTTCTCAGTGAAGCAGTTTGGTGACTCCCACTCTGAGCTGACCTCGAGCTCGCTGGAGCTGAGCGACTCAGCCCTGTACCTGTGTGCCAGCAGCCTTGACACAGCCCTGCAGGCTCCGCAGCTGCCTGCACAAAAACACTCTGCAGCACTCAGGAAGTGAGCTCAAAATGGCTGCTGCCAGCTAGGGATGGTGCGCCTTGTGGAATTGCTGGGCGAGGGGCTGATTCACATCCCGGGTGGGACAGAGCAGGACAGTGTGAGATTTCACCACACTACTCAGAGTGATGCCTATTGAAAAGTGTTAAATTCTTTGTTTTTTTCCTAGCCTTTATCATTTAATCTTTTGGGACTACAGTTGATCTCAGGAAATGGAATCTTTGGAAAGCGAAACCGCAGCTAAGGGGGTCCTACTGTGGGTGAAAACAAAACGTGCGGCAGCCACGGAAAGACAGGCAGCAGGTTATGCACACGTGTCTTCCCATTGTGAGATCTTCCTAATCTACGCGGAGGGGTGTAGGCTGCGGTAAAGAGGACAGGTAAGTAGCAAACTCCAGAACCACCACGAAAACAGCAAACAGAGCTATATGGATCATCAGTCAACAAACACAGACATGGAATTATTATAAAGATGCCTAATTAATACCCGAGGAGGCACAAAAGAAAGAACAAGGGAACAAAGAACAGATGTGACAGTAGAACACAAATAGCAAAATGACAGACATGAAGGTAATCAGAACAATAGGTGCATCAACTTTAAATCGTCTAAATGCCCAAATTGAAAAGCATCGATTGTGACACTGAATAAACGAGAGAGAAAGCAGATGTACGCCACCGACTTCAACCGCATGCGCCAGCAGCATGAAGACTCACAGGTGAACTGGGACAGATGCACCCTGCTAACACTAATCCAG
>NW_028098017.1:0-3838 GCF_014824575.4 Sturnira hondurensis
GTGTGGTCGGCCCCCAGCGCCCCCCTGGACATCCTGATTGCAGGTGAGGAGCACAGCCCTGCCCCCTGTCCTGACTGTCTGCTCAGGGCTCTGGCCTGAGGTCACTTTGGTGGTGATGGGGTTCAGGAGGGGGTTCAGGTCAGAGTCCCGAATGAGAGGCTGAAAGGGGCTGAGGTCGAAAGGATGAAGAGAGAGAGAAAGGGCGTGAAGGGCATGAAGAAAAATGAGGCCCCCTCAGAGGGACTGAGAAGAGCTGAGAGGGGTCATACAGAGTGTCCCTGGGGAACAGGAAGGACATGGTCTTTCAGCTCAGGGTCAAAGGCATGGGGGAGGGATGACTCTCTGCTCATCACAGCCCTCCTCTCCACAGGAAAGTACAGGAAACCCTCCCTCTCAGTCAAACACAAGCCCTCAGTGCCCTGGGGAGCGAACGTGACCCTGCAGTGTCAATCTGAGGTCAGGGCTGACACCTTCCACCTGCACAGGGAGGGGTCCCTGGACCCTCCCCAGCAGCTTCAACTGCAGGACACAGCGGCCCCCTCTCAGGCCAACTTCAACATCAGCCCTGTGACCTGGGGCCACCAAGGGACCTACAGGTGCTACAGCTCCCTCAGCTCCTCCCCCTTCCAGCTGTCACAGCCCAGTGACCCCCTGGAGCTCCTGGTCTCAGGTGAGGGACCCCTACCCCATGTCTGCTGAGGGAGCAGAATCTGTTCCAGGACAGCTCTGGGCTCAGAAGGGAAGGAGGGTAAAACGGTGAGGTCGGCAATGAGAGGAATCCCACCCCATAAAGAGACGGAGAAGATGGGGAGCCCCCACCCTCTCCATGCCTCACCCGACCTGAGGGTCCATCCAGGGCTGGTGTGCTTAGGGAAGACTCTAAAGTGTGTGAAGGAACAGTTAGGAATATTTGTTAGACATGTATTGGACCATAGGAGACAGGGGGAGACAGGCCCACCCACAGCCTCCCCTGGCTCCTGTGTCCTGCAGCAGCTGGGGTCTCCAGACCCTCCTCCACGCAGACAAACTTCGTCTGCTGGGTAGCAGAGTCCTCATAGCCCAGAGGAGACACAGACTCCACCAGGCTTCTGCTATATCTCAATTTATATTTCAACACATCACTTGGGCCTCTTGTCTCAAGCAGCAGGGAGGTCACTGGGTCCCATGTGATCAGCAGGGAGAAAATACATGAAGGGGAAGATGCCCAGCTCAGAGGGAGAGAAAAGAGTAGGATCCACTCCTGTCTCTGTCTGTGTTGCTGACTCAAGGCCCCTGAGCTGTTCTGGTCCCTGTGGAATAAATCCCACCTAGGAGATGGAGTCACGGAGGCCTCTCATTATCAGTCAGGGTGATGGGGATCCTCTGACAGTCTAAACCCAAGTGGAGCTGGCTCAACCCCCTTCAACTGGACCCCAGTGACAACATCCTATCTGTATCTGGGACTCACATCTCCCATCTATCAGAGTAGAATCCACTCCAGGATTTGAAAAAGCTCATTGAGTTTAGAACTTTGATGCCAGAGAATTCCTGTGGGAGAAAGAACATGAGCCCAACCTACGCATGTCCTGTCCCCATGGGACATTACCTGGACATTACCACTGACATTACCTGGGTGTGGGACGATGGCGGGGCTTCTGCTCCGTTTCCATGACACCTGCTGGTCAGCTGGGTCAGGTCATCCTCCACAACACCTCCCACCAGAAGTCCCATCAGTGCCCCCTCCCCCTCCCAGAGTTCCCTGCACGGCCTGTGACTTCATTGGTCACATCATCAGGGCCTGTCTGTGATTGACAGAGATCTGTCTTTTCACGCAGGTGTGCATCTAAAGATCATATTTTCCCATTTATCTTTCAGCTACTTTCATAGCAATGTTCCTATTAGATTACAAACTGGGTGCAGACTTAGAGGTTATGTTAACTTTGGTAATTCTCAATACCAAAAATGCCTGTGTTGTACATATTTCATCACCTATTTCTTAAAAAACAAAGATTGAGAAAGAGAAGAGGAACATGACACTGAAATTATGTTCCCGAGTCAGAGACACAAGGAGGCAGCTGAGGGGGAGCATTGCAGACGCATATCCAGCCGTCACTCCTTCACGGCCTGACCTTCAGGACAAATTGAGGTCCCCCGTGTGCATCTGGGCTTTCCACAGCAATGCAAGTCCAGCCCCAGAGATGCTCACCTGGGGGAATGGAGTTGGGTCCCATTAGTCTGAGAGACACATTGAAGATCAGAAAAGAGATGACCTAAGCCATCCCACACCTCTTCTCTCATATCTTATCAGTTGGAGGAAAATCTCACAGGGACTCACTTCCAGGGCCGCATCGGGGCCTGAGGGACCAGGACCTGGCAGGTGCACTGTTCCCCAATGTTCCTCCTTCAGCACATTGATGCTCCTGGACAGCTGGGGGAACACACTGGGTCTGGAACACAGTGTGGGAGGGGGCTTGGAGTGACAGGTAGGGAAACTGAGGGGACAAGGGCCCTCCTGACACTGCAGGTCTGATTCCTCTCCAGGAGTCCCCCCCAAACCCTCCATCTGGGCTGACCCAGGCCCCATCGTCAGCAAGGGGAGCCCTGTGACCATCTGTGTCAGGGGTCTCTGCAGGCGGATGGCTACAATCTGTATAAAGAGAGGAGTTCTGAGCCCTTGGATGCGATCATCCCACAGGCCTCCAGCAACAAGACCGGGTTCCCCATTCAGTCCATGAGCTCACAGCACACAGGGCTGTACCAGTGTGCGTACAGCACTGAGGGCAGGCTGTCTGAGAGGAGTGAGCCCCTGCTCCTGGTGCTGACAGGTAAGGGGAACCCGGGTCTCCTCCCCACTGTGGGCTCCTCCTCAAAGGATCAAGGTGACAAGTGGGGCTTTAGGGGGGCCTCACCACTCACAGCACACACCCGGGGAAGGTGAGGTGACAGTCCCCTCTAACTCAGATCCTCCTTCTCCCTCAGGAGAGCACAGCGCACCCTCCCTCTCAGCCCACCCAGGCCCCATGGTGACCTCAGGAGGGAACGTGTCCCTCTTGTGCAGCTCACGGTCCACACTGGACACGTTCCACCTGCTGAAGGAGGGAGGGGCTGAGCCACCCCAACACAGGAAATCGGAATGGAGATCCCATGAGAGGAGGAGGCAGGCTGTGTTCCCTGTGGGCCCGCTGAGCTCCTCCCATGTGGGGACCTACAGATGCTATGGTTCCTCCAGCTCCAGCCCCAATGTGTGGTCACAGCCCAGTGACCCTCTGCACCTCCAGGTCACAGGTGAGGTGGCCCACACTTGGCTTCAGTTCAGTCAGTGCTAGGCCTCAAATAACTGATATAAACTATTTACTTTGATTGTAAAGTCCTGGGGATTCTAGAGGTCACTGCCACAGCTGTACAGGTGACAGAAACACAGAGGAGACTTAGGGAGAGACATGTCAGAGCTCTTCCTGCAGCAGCAGTGGCTGGTGACTGTGTGTCCCCAAGGTGACAATAACCCTTCTCCCCAGGTGTATACAGGGAGCCCTCCCTCTCAGCCCAGCCAGGCCCCCTGCTGCTGCCTGGAGAAAACGTGACCCTCCAGTGTCACTCAGAGCCCAGCTTTGACAGATTCGCTCTGACCAAGGATGAGGGACCCACACCCCCCCAGGGTCTCCATGGGCAGCACAGCGCCGACTTCCCCCTGGGCCCTGTGAACTTCACCCACGGGGGCCGGTACAGGTGCTACAGTGGACACAACCTCTCCTATGTGTGGTCGGCCCCCAGTGCCCCCCTGGACATCCTGATTGCAGGTGAGGAGCCTGGCCCTGCCCCTGGTCCTAACTGCTAAGAGCCAGACTGGGGTTACAGTGGT
>NW_028098018.1:0-630 GCF_014824575.4 Sturnira hondurensis
TTAAAGAAAACTTCACCAGGTGACCCTGGGCTGGATGGACTCCATTTGGCTGTACACAGAGCAAAGAAATGACTTGCAGCTGCTAGAGGGACTATGGGTCAGTGAACCTGACTGACCTTTTTTTCCCCCCCAGATAATCCTATGAGCAGCTTTCCAGGGGAAACTGGATCCTGTCAACACTTCAATTAACCCCCGTTACCTAGACATACAGCTGTGGTGACGTGTCCTCTCCCTCGTTCTGACTTGAAGAACTCTTACAGAAAGTCAGTGACACCAGCATAGTAACACCTAGTAACAAGAACTTGTGCACACAACCGTTTGCTTAGATGAGATCCAGGGCCCTTGACCCTCCTCACCCACTCCCTCTACTCAGCCAGCTGGAGGCTAACATGACTACCTCCCTCTCCGTGGGTGGACAGCCTCCTTAGTGAAGCTGTCCTGCATCTCTGCTGGCCAAGCCGTGTCCAGTCCTTTCTGTCCCACTGCAGGCCCGCTAGGTGGGGAAACAACAGAGGCTCTTCCTTTCTTCCTGACTGTGCAGTCGCCTTGGGCTGCCATAACAAAATACCACAGACTATGTGGAGGCTAGGGAGTCCAAGATCAAGGTCTGGCAGGGTTTGGGCTCTGGTG
>NW_028098019.1:0-7993 GCF_014824575.4 Sturnira hondurensis
AGAAGGAACCATCAGGGAACAGACTCTGCCCAAGAGTGCAGGGGCACCCCCCCTCATCTTCTCAAATGATCTCAACAACCCTAAGAGAAGGAACTATTCTACTACTCTCACGGGGCCACAGGCTAGCGAGGCTCACCTAAAAATACAGACTTGCATATCTTCCGCATCTAATAGAAAAACCTGTCCAATATTTCAGCAAGAGCTTGTAGAGTTTTCTTTCAGTCAATCACCTCCGGCTAGGTTTGTGTCTCTATGAGATTCTTGTTGTAGATTCTGTGTCTTTATGATGTTCCTTTGTTTTTGTCCTGATTATGACCTCAATGTGGATCACATCCCATTTCTTGATCTGTATATTCACCACTTCCCAAAAAAAGCATCAAGAGTTCAGTACTGTTGAGTGTGGCATGTTTATTGTGTATTGTGTGTAAGACATCAATAGGACACTACAAACCACTTAAAATGGCTTTTTTTACTACCTCGTTATTAAGTTTCTTCGACCTCAGCACCAGAGATTTCCTACTGGTTGAGCACCCTTGTAATACCCCAGCTTCAACCATCTTGTTGGCTCACTACCTCTCCCACTCCTGATCTCTTCTTTTCTTTTCTTTAATTTTTTTAAAAAATTGTATTTATTTTTTAGAAAGGAGAATGGAGGGAGAAAGAGGGGGGGGGAGAAACGTCAGTGTGTGGTTACTTCTCATGCACCCCCTATTGGGGAGCTGGTCCTCAACCCAGGCATGTGCCCTGCCTGGGAATCAAACCATCAACCCTTTGGTTTCCAGGCTGGTGCATAATCCACTGAACCACACTGGCCAGGACATCATCTCTTCTTTCTAAACCTGCTCCCCTGTTTGTTCTAATTATAACTCCCAATTTTAAATACTCTCCAATTTATTTTGAGAAATAGTTAAATTGCCTGTAGCTCCTATTTCTAAACTCCACCAACTTGATCAATGATGAAAGTTTTCTTTTATAAATCATTTTGTTTAACCCATATTTATTAAATATCCAAAGTGGGCCAGCACATTGTTCAGATACTTACAACCCATGAGTGAACAAAGTGGACAAGATTCTTGCCCTCATGGAGCTTACATTCTAGCTGAGAAGGTAGAATATTAAGAATAAACATAATAAATAAACAAATAATATGCTAGAAAAGCAAACTAGGGAAATGGGATAAGGAATTCCAGGACTGGACTTTTAAATCAGCGGTCACGGGTGGTTTCATAAGGCAATATTCAGCAAGCCAGACAGATATCTGAAAGTGAGTATTCCTGGCAGAACAATTTTTAAAAGCTGAGCCTAATAAGGCTGTGTATGTATGTGTGCATGAATCCAGAAGAATACACATATGGCTGGAGTGGAGGAGTAAGAGAGTTTGTTTGAGCAAAGGAGAGGAGGATAGAGAGTTAAATTGCCAGATTGAATGAGGACTTGAGTAAGATAGAGGGTTTTGGGGGGGGGGGGTTGCCCATAGGTGTCATGAGTGACATTATTTGAAATGTTTTAAATGGCTAACTTTAGCTGTTGTATAATGAATATACTGAAGAAAGAGGTGAGGACAAAAGCAACAACCAATTAGGAAGCTACTGCAGTGTTCTTAAAATAAAATAGCTTTGGCTATTTGAAGCAGTAAAGGCTGTTGGCTATTGAAAAGAGATGGCCAGCTCACAAAACCAATGTGAAGTCAAGCCAAAAATATGAATAGGAAAGAAAGAAGAGGCAGTGCCAGGAGGATATCAGCCAACATAATGGCTAAAACCACTAGCCAAGGGCTGCTGCTGCCATTGCTATCCCTTTCACACACATTTAGAGCCCTGAATACCACTGCCAGAGGACACTTGACCCATTGCCACTGCTGTGGACAACTCCTGATTGTATTCAGGGTTTTTTTGGTCACTTCTTCAGAGAATATTCATAGTTCCTAGCAGGATGATCCAATTAGCCAAACAATTGTCAGATGTTAAAGCCTTAAGTTTCGGGGTGTGCTGGAAAAGATTTAATGGCCCCTAAGAATCAGTGGCCCCTTCAACTTCTGTGGTAGGAAGTAAAGTCTTTCCACTTATGAAGAGTCACGCAATAAGGATTTTCCAAAATTGGAAGAGAGTTTTGAGACTGAGTATGTAATAAACGTCAAATCCCATGATGCTCATTATGTGAATTGGGTCCTCTGGGAAGTAGAGGCTTAGATAGAGTTTGGAATGCATAATTTTATTGGAGGGGGGGGGAATGTGTGTTAAAGACAAAATAGGAAGGAAGCAGAATGGGTCAAGAAAAGTGTTCAGACTGAGATGCAGATCTGACACCCATGAAAGGAAAGAAGAGAAGAAGCAGAAATGAGCAGGGAGAGACTCAGACCACCATGCAGAGTTGCAGTTTATCTAATGATACCTCTGAAGTCAAGATTGCTGTTAGGGGTGTCTCATGTTGGGCAAGAGGTGGTCATGCATCAACCCCTGCTGTTCTCAGTTGCTCACTGGGCTTCCTTGGAAGAGCATGGACTCTGCTCCAAGTTGAAGTGGATCCTGAAGGTGCTGTAGCTGGAGGCTGTCATTTCACTGCACTCCTTGCAGATGGATGGCAAGTTCCTTCTTGAAGGAAGATGTTAGTATCACATCTCTGTGCCTGCCACTGACAAATGCAGAAATACACATCATTAAAGCCTTGGTGTTCCTTCCATAAGTATTGCATTTCAGAGCTCTGAATGCCCTTATAAGGGTACNGAACAGCATGTCTGTGAGGCAGCTCTCAAGTGAGGAAACCCTCAGGGGAGGGAAACCTTGGATGAGAGGCCGTGCTCTGGCTAGAAAGCTCTGTTCCACTTGTCTGCTCCTGCTCTTCTCCACCTACTCTCTTCTGTACCACTCTGTTCTGGTGGAAAGTCCTTGGTGTTTCAGCTCCAGCCAAAAAAAATGCAAGCTAAAGTTTGCTGTGAAAAAGGAAAGTGTGCTTTGCAAGCCAGAGGGACCTGACTTACACAGACAAAAGTTTCTGCCCAGGGTCTCAGATTGGTTTGTCTTCATGTAAATGAGAAGCACCCAGAAAGCACTTTCTTGATTGGTCAAAGTGGAGCTGCCCTGATTGGTCAGTGAAGATGCTGATGGGAACATAGCTGTACAGCTCCAATTGCATGGGAAAAGTCTTAGTCCTATTGGTTGAAATACGATTGCAGCAACTCCTTTATTGTATTGAAATCAGAGGGCAGGAACACACTGAAGTCATGTAATTCAGTGCGGGAGGTAGGCAGTTCAATGCAGGGTCTCCCTACTATGCAGCTGGTATGAAAGGTCCCTGTTCAACAATGGCTGCTTGCTAGGCTCTGTAAATCTGAGCCCAGATTGGTAGGTATCTTCTTTCTCTGAGTCAACAAATCAAATGTTTAGCTGTGAAAGTCTTTCTGAAAATATCTTATGAATAAGTCCAATAGATGAAACAAGGGGGCTAAATGCTGACCTTTCTCTCTAAGTAAAGCATGGAAGAGCTCTAGACACTAAAAAAGTGTCATTTTCCTTGGTAAAAACCTTGATTAGAAGGGTCCTAGAAATTCTGAGGACTAGAAGGTATTGTAGTCATTCAACACACACCTCTTTTCTATGTGAAGACCTTTGGAACAGCCTCATAATGCAACAGTGACCAGGCCAGTTACAGTCACTGACCACATGGGGCTCCCAGTCCACCAAAGAAGACTGACCCACCTCTGGACAGTGCGAGCCCAGAGTCTTCAGACTTCTGGTGGAAGCACGGAATATAGTATTGAAAGCTATAATGGAAAAAGAGGTACCCAATTGGGTTGGGGCAACACCAGGTGGTAAGAGACAGTGTTGAGAGAGTTGATTTCCTTTTATTTTCTTAAAGTAATTTGTTTTATTGGAGTAAGTTCTTCTCACAAAGTAGGTGAATGAATTGTCTTTATACTGTCATTGCTAGGAAGAGCCAAAAAGGACATGAGTCAGAGTCTATTTTCTTTACTAAGGTTTGTTTTCATTTTACCAAAGTTTTATTGAGATGAATTCAAATATCTAAAATTCACCCATTCAGAAAGTACACTTAAATGACTTTTGGCATATTCATAGTTGGGTGCAACAATCACCATCGTCAATTTTAGGACCTTTTCATTATATCAAAAATAAAAGTCATAGCTTCTAGATATGTTTCCCCTACACTGTCACTTCATTCCCGGCCCTAAGCAGCAAGTAATCTCTCTCTGTCGGTGTAGATTCTCTATTCTTGATTTTCATATGAATAGAATCATATAACACATGGTCTTTGTGACTGGCTTTTTTAACCTAACACAATATTTTCAAGGTTCATGATAATGGTACTAGGTATAAAGTAGTCACCCCATAACCATAGAGGATACATTCCAAGATCCCCCCTTGGATGCCTGAAAGTGAGTGAAGGACCAAACCCTATATATACTATGTTTTTTCTATACTTACACCCCTAAGCTAAAGTTTAATTTATACATTGTGCACAGTAAGAAATTAACAGCAATAACTAATAATAAAAACTGAACAATATGACAACATAAATAAAAGTTATATAAATGGCTTTGGGACCATTATTAAGCAAAATATGGGTTACATGACCACCAGCTCTGTGATATTGTGACTGTTGATTTGGCAACTTTGACAAATACTAAGTGACTGATGGGCAGGCCGCACATATACAACGTGGATACACTGGACAAAGGGATAGTTAACGTCCCAGAAAGAATGGAATTAGATGGTGCAAGTTTTCACATACTACTCAAGAATAGCACGCAATTTAAAATGTATAGGTTGTTTATTTTTAGAAATTATCATTTACTATCTTGGGACCATGGTTAACCGTAGGTAATTACAACTGCAAACAAGAAGGAACTACTGTACCTTCATTCCTTTTTATGACTGAATAAAATTTCAGTGTATGAACATACCAGGTTATTTTATCCACACATCTGTGGATAGATGTATCTCTTTCCAGGGCAGGTACCTTCCTAAGTAGCACAGCAAACTATCACAAATGGTGTTGCTTAAGAAAGCAATACAAACTTTTCCATGGGGCACAACTCAGCTCAGTGAAGTTCAAGGTTCTGACTTCAGGGCTGATCATTGTGGTGGGGTGAAAATGGAGACAACCGTAGTTGAACAGCAATTACAGAAATTCATAAACAAACAAATAAATAAACAAATACAAAGAAAGGCAGAATTGTGGTGCTTGAAAGAAATTTTCAAAGTAGACAAGGTATACTTGCCACATTGGTACATGTGCCAATTTACATGTACAGAACAGAGGTATTTGCTTCCTTAGTCCCTTTCATGGTGGTAGCAGGGGTGAATTTTAAAAAGGTAACAAATATCTATAGGAACATGTATGTGTTCCTCTTAGAGAATTTCCATAGAGTTCAATAGCATTTTTAAAGTAGTTGTTGTATGAACTAGAAAGGTCCTGTGAGTGGAGTCTGGGGGTGAGGGACCCTCACATTCTTGTGTAAAAGTCTGGACTGAAGTCTCTGTCTTACTGAGTCGGGAAGTGTTAGTAAGAGATCAGCCAAGACTCAAATTCCATCCACTCTGGACTGTCTCACAGAATTTTTGTTAGTTATCTGGAATACATGGCATTTATTTTATTTGTTGATTGCTCCTAGGATCATTTGCATTGGTTTAAATAGTTATTTAAAATTCCCCTCACACAAAAAAATCTATGGTACATTTACACCAGGGGTGTCAAACTCATTTTTACTGGGGGCCACATCAGCCTTGCAGTTGCCTTCAAAGGGCCAAAATAATTTGAGGACTGTACACATTTCACTACTCCTTAACTGTTAAAGAGTTAAAATTACATTCGGCCCTTTGAAGGCAACCACAAGGCTGATTTGGCCCTCCATGAAAATGAGTTTGACACCCCTGATTGACACAATCTAGTACTATGCAGCAGAAAGACAGAAGGAACTCCTACACTTCTCAATGGCATGGATGAATCTGGAGAACATTATGCTAAGTGAAATAGGCCAGGCTGTGAAAGATACATTCCATATGATCTCCCCTATAAGTGGAACCTAATCAACCAAACAAAGAAACAAGCAAAACATAACCAGAATCATTGAAATAAAAAACAAACCGACAGAAACCAAAGGGGAAGGGGGAGAGGATAACAAAAAAAGGGAAGGGTTATAAAGGAACATGTATGAAGGACACATGGACAAAGCCAAAGTGCTTAGGATCGAGGATGGGGTGGGAGGGAGTGGTGGGGAGAAAATGGAGACAAGGGTACTTGAACAACAATAAAAAAATATTTAGCCCTTACTGGTATGGCTCAGTGGATTGATCACTGGACTGCAAAGCAAAGAGTCTCTGATTCAATTCCCAGTCAGGCCCAGTCGCCAGTAGTGAGCCCACAAAAGGCAACGATGCACTGATGTTTCTCTCCCCCTCTTTCTCCCTCCCTTCCCCTCTCTTTAAAAATAAATACAAAAATTTTTACAAACTAATTTTAGAAAATAAATAAAATTCCCTTCATAAATGATAACAATTTCCTTGATAAACAAGCTAACCAGATAATCCCTTATACACATATTCATATATCTCTGCAAATATTATACACAGTATAGTCTCAACGATTTCTACTAACCTTTAGTCAGCATAACCAACTTTGATTTAATGGAAGAAGCAGAAAACCTTAAATGTCAAGTGTTCCTGCCCACAGGTATACTTTACGTATTACTTTTAAAATTATAAAATGGAAACAAAGAACATGTGTAGTGACACCATTTAGTGGCAGTTGTATGTGCTATATGTTATTAACCTAGGAGCATTCTAAAATATGTAAGTTTAGTCAACAAGCATAAACTAAAATTATGGTTACTGACTTAGTAACCAGCCTTTTGTATCTTTGTTCTTAATTTTAAATTGTCTAGATTATGCCATTAGAGTTGCCCCATTTCCCCCCTTCATTCTCCTCCACCCTGCACACCCCCTCCCCATCCCCCCTTTAGTTCATGTCCACGTGTCTCAAGTTCTTAGATTCTGTATTTCCCACACTATTCTTGCCCTCCCCCTGTCTATTTTCTACCTACCATCTATGCTACTAATTCTCTGTACCTTCTCCCCGCTTCTCCTCCTCCCACTCCTCTGTTGCTAATCCTCCATGTGGTCTCCATTTCTATGGTTCCACTCCTGATCTAGCCATCCACTTAGTTTGGTTTTGTTTTAGGTGTGGTTGCTAATAACTGTTAGTTTGCTGTCCTTTCCCTGTTCATATTTTATCTTCTTTTTCTTAGGCAAGTCCCTTTAACATTTCATATAGTAAGGGCTTGGTGATGATGAACTCCTTGAACTTGACCCTCTCTGAGAAGCACTTTATCTGCCCTGCCATTCTAAATGAAAGCTTTGCTGGATAGAGCAATCTTGAATGTAGGTCTTTGAATTTCATGATTTGGAATACTTCTTTCCAGTCCCTTCTTGCCTGTAAGGTCTCTTTTGAGAAATCAGCTGACAGTCTGATGGGGACTCCTTTGCAGTTGACTGTCCTTTTATCTCTTGCTGCTTCTAGGATTCTCTCCTTCATTTTCATCTTGGCTAATGTAATGATGATGTGCCTTGGTGTGTTCCTCCTTGGGTCCACCTTCTTTGGGACTCTCTGAGCTTCCTGGACTTTCTGGAAGTCTATTTCCTCTGCCAGATTGGGGAAGTTCTCCTTTATTATTTGTTCAAATAAGTTTTCCTCTTGTTGCTATTCCTCTTCCTCTTCTGGTACCCCTATAATTCGAATGTTGGTGCGTTTAAAGATGTCTTGGAGGTTCCTAAGCCTCTCCTCATTTTTTTCAATTCTTGTTTCTTCCTTCTTTTCTGCTTGGTCATTTTTTTCCTTCCTTCTGGTCCACTCCCTTGATTTGAGCCCCAGTTTCCTTCCCATCACTATTGGTTCCCTGTGCATTTTGCTTCATTTCACTTAGTGTAGCCTTCATTTTTCATCTAATTTATGACTGAAATCAACTAGTTGTGTGAGCATC
>NW_028098020.1:0-1141 GCF_014824575.4 Sturnira hondurensis
ACCTGAACAGGTCAATAACAGCAGTGGAAATTGAAGCAGTAATCAAAAAACTCCCATCCCACAAAAGCCCTGGACCAGATGGTTTCACAGCAGAATTTTACAAAGCTTTTAAGGAAGAACTAACCGCGATTCTTCACAGACTATTTCAAAAAATCCAAAAGGAGGGAAAACTCCCCAACTCTTTTTATGAAGCCAGCATCATCCTAATTCCAAAACCAGACAGAGGAGGAGGAGAGAAAATGGCGGCGGAATAGGACGGAGCGACTGCAGTTCTCCTACACTTGGGGGAAAATCCTGGCAGATTTACAGAAGAACAGCACAATCAATTACCCAACCAACAATTCCCCAGCATTAATGAAAATAAGAGACCAGAGATAGTGACGAACCAGACAGCTAGAGGTCCTTGGGGTCTCAGAGACGCGAGTAAGGACGGAGGTGGCCAGACCGGCGGCAGCCATTAGCCTGCACGTAAAGACCTCGGAGCCGCGGCTGCTGCAGCGGTTGGAGCCCAGAGGCTTCCTTCCGTCTGTGGCCAGCGACAGGGGCGTCTGACACAGAGGACTCATCGGGACCCCAGCACCTGTGAGTAAAGACAAAAGCGGCAGCGGCAGGGCCGGCTGCCCTCAGAAGCCAGGCACCCCAGAGTAAAGTCAAAAGCAGCAGCGGCGGGACCAGCAGCCATTGGCCGGCGCGTAAAGACCTCGGAGCTGCTGCTTCCGCAGCTTCCAGGGCCCAGAGGCTTCTGTCTACGGCCAGCGTTGGGGTGTCTGCCACAGAGGACTCAGCAGGAGCCCAGCAACTGTGAGTAAATACAAAAGCGGCAGTGGCAGGACCGGCTGCCCTGGGCCAGCCCAAAACGCCTAAGAGCCGCCACTGCCGCTGTGTTAGGGGTGTAGAGGCTTCTGTCTGTGGCCAGTGCCACGGAGGACTCGTAGGGAGACCAGCACCCAGTGGAGCATTGGGCCGGCTGCGGGGTTCCTGGAAGAGCTAGCTCCCTCCCTCACCATCTAGGCGGGGCTGGGTGGCAGAGACCTGACTGCCTAGGTGTGCAGGGAGGGTGGCAAGGACAGGGGGCCGTGTTCAGTTGCTATCTCTGTGGTCGCCAGCCCACCAGCCTGCCAGCCCAGGAAATTTGAGAGGA
>NW_028098021.1:0-569 GCF_014824575.4 Sturnira hondurensis
ATGTTCACGTGAAGAACCAGAAGCCTGTGCTGTGTTTTGTCACCCAGAGGGCAAAGAACAGAAGAACTGGGGGGCAGGTGCTCAAGCAAAGCCCACCAGAAGCAAAGCAGAGCAAAGGCTGGCAGCCATGGAAACTGTTACTAGACCCACGCAAGAACCAGATGGGCTTTCGGTGTTTGTTTGCCTGCCTGTTTGCATGACTTTTTTTTAGGACGAGTGCTCAAAATTGCCTTTCAACTGAAGTATTCTTTGGTAACACAGTGGTAACGGCTTTTCCTGTGCCACCCTCCGGGGCTATGGCTTTCTAGCTACAGTTGTCTCACCTGCCAGTGCTATGACCTACCCGCCCTGCCAAAAAAGTTTCGAGAATATTTAATGTCCCAGAAGTTGCTGAAATGTTCTCTAAGTATCAATGCACCAGGTACAACCACATTAATAGAGATTAACATACTTATGAAATACCAATTACTCTAAAGAAAATGTCCTCTGTGAAAGCAAAGCATTATTTGAGATCCTGCATGTCTTGCCCATTATTATGAGCAAGTGATATGGTCAAACATGATTGCTTC
>NW_028098022.1:0-1524 GCF_014824575.4 Sturnira hondurensis
GGGTGTTATGACCGCGTAGGTACTGGCGGGGCTGCGATCCCGGTGGGTCGGGGTCGGGGTTCGGGGGGCGAAGCTGGGGTGAGAAGGGAAGGGTGGGGACCGTCTAGAAGGAGGAATGGACCCTGCTGGGAAGCGGCGGGCACTAACTAAGAGTGCTGGACAGGAGCCGGCTGGGGGAGGTTGGAACCGGTTACATTGGGGGCGGGACGGGGAAAGGCCCCCCCTCCCCACGTACAGAATTCGGGTGCAACTGAGAGAACGGAGGTTTGGGGACCGGGACCCGCGCGGGGGCGGAAGTGCGGGAGAACGTGAGAGCCAGCAGGACAGTTGGGGTGAAGGGCAATGGGGCGGGAAACCGGACAGTGGGCCGCACGGTCGTACAGGTTTGGGGGGTCCTCTCCACCATAGGCGGGAACGGAGAGCGCAGGGGAGCGGCCTCACCACGAACAGCGCTGCGCTCCCGGCCGAGGTCTTTCACGGGCAGGCGGGGTGCAGCTCGGGTCCGGGGGTTCGGGGAGTCGAAGCAGGTTGAGGGTTCACATGGGTGCGCTCTAAGGCCGCCTAGCTCACCTCTCTCTTTCCTGGTTATGAAAGACGAAAACCCGGGACAATCGGCGTCCGGGGAGCGTGGTAAAGGGGTGGACTTCTTCCTTTTTCCTCAGTGCGAGAATAGGGAGAGGGTCGCTGGATCCTACGTGTGGACGCGGAGGCTCCAGACGCACACGGGACCCGTGCGCAGGGACCTGCGTACACGGGCAGCCTCCGGGCAGCAGGGGCGTTACGCGCGCTTTTCTTTCCAGACCTTTCTTTGGGTGTTTGGTGCCAGTAGGGAGAGTCAGCGTTTATGTCAGAAGTATCCCTGATGAGACAAACGTCCCTGTCTGAGCGCACGCTGCCCCAGTGGGGGTTTGGTTCTCGCTGCGTGCTGGGCCAGGAGAAGGGGCGAGATAGAGTTTGGGGAGAGTTCCGGTCCCCTAAGTGAAGTGGTTGATGGAGAGGGTCGTCTTTGCTGTAGCCACTGTGAGCAATTCTCCCTAAAGATGAAAGTGAACTTTGCTATTGTAACAAAATTAGGCGGGTCGCATGTGGACTTGAAGAATTAGGCAGAAGCTGTCAGAGGAGAGTAGCTCCCGTCCAATCCCGTTGCTGAAGTTGGGACCTTTCTTGCCAAGAGTTACTGCGTCCAGAAGTCCTCAGGGTTGGTGTTGGTCTGTGACTTGCNGCTGAATAATTGGGACCACAGCGTTGGCTGCCTTCTTCTGCCCTCTCCTGTCTCCTGTGACCCGACCCCAGCACTGCAGCACCCAGAGCTGATGTGACAGGAACCCCTGCGCTCTCCGGGAGGGACCCTTCCCCACACTCAGGGGCCCCGGAACAGAGGCAAGGGGAACCGCTCTTCTCCCTGGTGGGACAGTTTTCCAAACACACAGGCGACAGAGCCAATGTGACGGCTCCCTACTCTGTCAGGGGGGGCCCTTCCCATGTCCACAGGACTTGGCTGTCAGGCAGGATGCCTGTCTTTCC
>NW_028098023.1:0-766 GCF_014824575.4 Sturnira hondurensis
GAGACTGGCGGCTTCCAGTGTCTGTGGGCCTGCCCAGTGCTTCTGCTCGGGAATGAGCTCTGCGGAGGTAGGAACGCTATCGCCCGCTGTCCGCGCATGCCCTGCAGCTCCTTGCCCCGCAAATGGCGCGTGGGCGCTCAGGCCCAGATGAATCTTAACTGCAGCAGGGACAGCAGCTACCAAGGGAAGGGGCCAGGAGAGGACCCTCCCTGCAGGGGTCAGTATCTTGTCACTGACATGTTTAGAAAGTGTACGGTGATAATATAAAGCAAACCAACTTTGTTTTATTATGGCTTTAAAATTCTTCACAAACATGCTCCACCCAACTCTTGCTACGCCTCAGAGTAGGGGACAGGTTGAAAACAGACTGAGTCCCGGAGAAACCAAAGCAGCAGTTTAATTCCTGACGGGCAGGGTGTGGTGGGGCGGGGGAGGCGGGGGTGGTGAGCCCTGTTACCCACATCCCGGTGTGGGAGTCCGACAGAACTGAGGGCTCCCCCCGAGCCCCAGCCCCATTTCCCACCTGCAATCACAGGTAACAGTATGATAAAGTTCTTTCAGATCATTTTACTATGTAGAGACTGAGTTTTTTCCACACAAAATGTTATATTACAGTTTTTTCCTTACTGAATGTATCTTAAACGTATTTCAATGGCAACATATAGTATTTCTTCAACCTTTATGAAACCCATAAGGTATTTCTTTTCATTGTAAACATGTGCCATGGGTTTATTTAACTAATTCTGAACTGCTGAATATTTGAGAC
>NW_028098024.1:0-598 GCF_014824575.4 Sturnira hondurensis
ACAAAACTGCATGATCAATTCGGTGAATTTGGCAAAATAGCGGGATACGAAGTCAATATCCAGGAATTGAAGGCATTTTTCTATAGCAACAATGAAATATCAGAAACAAAAATCAGGGGAAAAATCCCACTTGCTACAGCCAGAAGAAAAATAAAGTGCCTACGAATAAACCTAACCAAGGAGGTGAAAGACCTGTACTAAGAAACCTACAGGACACTGTAGGAAGACCGTAGGACATTAAGGAAGACATAAATAAGCATATGGAAGCATATAAATTTTCATGCATTGGAAGAGTTAATATCATCAAAATGTCCACATTACCCAAAGCAAGATATAGATTCAACACAATCCCTCTTAAAATACCATTGACACATTTCACAGATATAAGTGAACATTTCAAAAATTTATGTGGAATCATAAATGACCCCAAATAGCCACAACAATTTTGAGAAAGGAGAACAAAACAGGAGGAATCACAATACCTGATATCAAACTCTGTTAAAAGGCCACTCTAGTAAAAGGAGCCTGGTACTGCCATAAGTACAAACACATAGATCAATGGAAGAAGATAGAGAGCCCAGAAATAAAGCCTATTCTA
>NW_028098025.1:0-528 GCF_014824575.4 Sturnira hondurensis
TCAGGGGTCTGTCAGGCAGATGGCCTGCCTAGTGCTGGCCAGGTCATTCTAGGTCAACTGGCCTAAGAGTTCCCTCCGGGAACAGTTGTGGCTGTAATTAAGTTGGGTGTTCTACGTCTCAGTTTGGTGACGTGACTTAGCACATCTGTCTACATTTGGGGCCTGTTTTCTCTTTTTTACTAGTCCCTTTGGGTCACGACACTGAGACACCATGGACTGGGTGATGTGTAAACAATGGAAATTGATTTCTCGCAGTTATGGAGGTTTGGGGGTCCAAGAACAAGCCACAGCACATTCTGTTATGTGGCGTGGGCCGGCGTCCTGGTTCACAGACGACCGTCTTTCCAGCAGCCGTTTCCCATAGCTGGTGGGAGGGGGAGCGGGCTTGGGAACTCTGGGGTCTCTCAGGAGGGCATTAATCTCACTCCTGAGGGCCCAGTCCTCATGATTCAACTCCCGAAAACCCCATTTCCAATGACATTGGGCATTTGCCTTTCACATGAATTTTGGAAGTACGTGGTCAGTCTG
>NW_028098026.1:0-129383 GCF_014824575.4 Sturnira hondurensis
CTCTCTGTGATTCCTGGATTCGCGTAACTTTTTCTCTCATCAAATTAGGAAAATTTTCCATCATTACTCTTTCAAATAGATTTTCTATCCCTTGTTCTTCGTCTTCTCCTTCTGGTATTTCTATTATTCGGATATTATTATGTTTCATATTATCTTGCATTTGTCTTAGTCCCTCTTCATTCTTTTTCAGCCTCTTTTCCCTTTCTTCCTCTTTCTGGGAGATTCTTTCTACTGTGTCCTCCAACTCACTGATCCGATCTTCTGCCTCATCGATCCTGCTTTTCATTCCTTCTACTGTGTTCTTCAGTTCCGAAATTGTATTCTTCATTTCCTCTTGTCCTTTGGTGGTAGTTTCCATTTCCTTTTTCATGTTGATATAGTTTGCGGGGAGCTCATGGTAGCTCCCCTCTAGTTTCTGGTAGCTCCCCTGTAGTTTCTGGTAGCTCATTGTGAGCTCATTGTGAGCTCTTTGAATTTCCTGATAACTAGTGCTTTGAATTCAATATCTGATAGCTGACTTGCCTCTCTTTCATCTGACATTATTTCTGAGACTTCCACCTTTTCTTTCATTTGGGCTTTGTTTCTTTGTCTTCCCATTGCTTATGAGACTCTTCTTGTTAGCTTCAGTTTCTTAAATTGATGTGTTCTGACTCCCTAGGTTTATGGTGTGAACTTCTGTGGTAGAATTCCTGTGAAATTCAGTAGTACAGTCTCCTGCAGGTATCTTGATGTTCTCTGCTTCCACCTACTCCTTTCTTTGTGTGTGTGTGATCAGAGTTGCTGGGCTCCCGCTGAGTCCTCTGTGGCAGACACCCCGAGGCTGGCCGTAGACAGAAGCCTCTGGGCCCTGGAAGTTGCGGAAGCAGCAGCTCTGAGCTCTTTACGTGCCAGCCAATGGCTGCTGGTCCCACCGCTGCTGCTTTTGACTTTACTCTGGGGTGCCTGGCTCCTGAGGGCAGCTGACCCTGCTGCTGCCGCTTTTCTCTTTACTCACAGGTGCTGGGGTCCCGATGAGTCCTCTGTGTCAGACGCCCCTGTTGCTGGGCGCAGGGGGAAGCCTCTGGGCCCCGACCGCTGAGGCAGCCATGGCTCCGAGGTCTTTTTGCGCCGGCTAATGGCTGCCGCCGGTGTGGCCGCCTCCATCCTTACTCGTGTCCCTGAGACCCCAACGACCTCCAGCGGTCTGGTTCATCACTATCTCTGGTCTCTTATTTTCATAAATGCTGGGGAATTGTTGGTTGGGGAATTGATTGCGCTGTTCTTCTGTAAATCTGCCAGGATTTTCCCCCAAGTGTAAGAGAACTGCAGTCGCTCCGTCCTACTCCACCGCCATTTTCGCATGTCCGCAAGGGGGCTCAGTGTGTCTACAAATGCCTCCATCTCTGACAGAAGTCCTGCTGTTGCATTTTTTAAAAATTTTATCTTGAGAGTGTCACTAATTTTGTATTTCAAATATCAGAATACGTGGTCTCCTCTTCTACTCTTTTTTATCTCGGATTTTAAATTTTCCCTGTCTTAGCCTGTTTTTTTTTATCTTCCATTTATCTTTCATCCTGCCCTTTTACTTTTCTTTATTCTCCTTCTTTTTCTTTCCCATACACCTCAACTTTTAAATTTTTCCTTAGCCTGTTTTTTCCTCACTTTTAGTATTCCCTCTCCCTCTATCATTTAAAAGTCACTTCCCATTCCTCTAGATATATCTTAAGCTTTTTTTTTCTTTCTTTTTTTCTCTTATTCCCATACTACCTATGTTCATTTTAGCTTGCTTGTTATTGAGAGTTCTGTGGTGGATCTTCGTCTCCAATAGGGACCCTATATTCTTATTGTTTACTATTTTCCCTTCCTTTTCTTTTCTCTCTCTCAATTTATTTTATTTTATATATTTTTAATTTCTGTTGAAACCTAATACAATATACTTCCCTTCTCATGCCCCATTCCACTCTTCATTTCCTTTTTTATTTGTGATTTACATTTTCATTTCTCTCTTTGCATCACTTCAACACCCAACTCTAATTAGGGCTCCTTCCTCTACCTTGTTAGTAAAAAAGTGTCTACCCTTTCTCTTTCAGTATGTCATCTCACATCTGCTCCCCTTTCTTATAATAATCTTAATCTTGTTACACAGTTATTATTACTGGTTCATTTGCTGTTGATGGTGGAGTTGCTGGGGGGAGTTATTTTTGTGGGTTTAGGTTTGTTTCCTGGGCTTCGTGGTTTTGTTCTGGCAGCACCTGCACAACAGCACACAAGATGTGGTGGGAGGAGTGACCCTCAGTCAAAAAGCTGGAGGCAATGACTCACCAAAGAAAGATGCAACAACAATCAAAACTAAATTACTTGTGGAAAACCAACATAAATGGGATAAAGGGTATCCAAAAGGAACAAGTTCATGTGATCAAGGAGACTGCACAACTGAATCTCACAGTCCTCCTACCATAGAAGTTCACTCCAAAAACTCAGGGAATCAAAGCACATCAATTGAAGAAGCAAAAGCAATGAGGAGAGCCTCACAAATAATGGGAAGACAAAGAAACAACCCCAATCAAAAGAAGAGGAGGAATCCTCAGAAAGAGTGCCAAATGAAACAGAGGCAAGTCAACTATCAGATATATGAGTTCAAAACAATGGTTATAAGGAAGCTCAAGGAACTCAGTGCAAATTACCAAAAACTAGTGGGAAACTACAAGAAATGTACTGCAAACTATATCAGCAAGAAAAAAAAAACAGAGAAACAATTAACAATGGCCAAGAATAAATGAAGAATACAGTTTCTGAATTGAAGAACACTGTACAAGGAATCAAAAGCATACTCCATGAAGTGGAGGATTAAATCAGTGAGCTGGAACACAAGGTAGAAAAGAACTCCCAGAAAAAGCAAGAAAAGAAAGAAGACTTAAAAAGAACAAAGAAGGGTTAAGAGAACTACAGAACAACATGAAACATAGTAATAACTGTACAATAGGGATACCATAAGGAGGAGGAGAAGAAGACAAAGAAATAGAAAACCTGTTTGAAAAAGTAATGATGTAAACTTCCCTAATTTGATGAGAGAAAAAGCCACACAAGTCCAGGAAACACAGAGTGTCCAATCAAGAGGAATCCAAAGAGGCCTACTCCAAGATGCATCATAATTAAAATGGCAAAATTCAATGATAAAGAGAGAATATTAAAGGCAGCAAGGGAGAAACTTACAAGGGATCCCTGGTAAGGTTAGCAGCTGACTTCTCAGCAGAAACATTACAAACCAGAAAGGAATGGCAAGAAATATTCCAAGCAATAAAAATCAGAGGCCTGAAGCCAAGACCACGCTAGCCAGAAAGACTCTCAATTAAAATGGGAGGTGAAATAAGGAGCTTCCCAGAAAAAAAAAAGAAAGCTAAAAGAATACACCTACAACAAACCAGCAGTGTAAGACATGCTAAAGGGACTACCTTAAGAAGAAGAAAAAGGGTGGGGGGAACACAGGTACAAGGGAGTAAAATGGCAATGGTTAAGTTACTGTCAATAATAACCTTAAATGTAAATGCTTTAAATGCTCCAATAAAATGACATAGGGTAGCTGAATGTACAGGAAAACATGACCTGTACATATGCTGTCTACAAGAGAACCGCCTCAAACAAAACAACTACACAAACTGAAAGTGAAGGGTTGGAAAAGAATATTCCAAGCAAATAGGAAAAAACCTGGGGCAGCAATACTTATATCTTACAAAATAGACTTCAAAACAAAGGCCATAAAGAGACACAGAAGGACACTTCATAATACTCAAGGGAAGAATCCATCAAGAAAATATAAAATAAACATATATAGACTTAACATAGGAGAACCCAAGTCTATAAAGAAAATCTTGAAGGACTTCAAGAAAAATACAGACAGCAACACACTTATACTAGGGTATTTTAACACCTAACTGCCAAAAATGGATAGATCTTCCAAAAAAAATATCAACAAGGATACTGTGGAACTGAATAACACATTAGACCAAATGGACTTAATGGATGTATATAGAACTTTTTATTCCAAAGAAGCAAAATATGCATTCTTTTCAAATTCACATGGAACATTTTTAAAGATAGACCACATGATAGGAAACAAAACAAGCCTCAACAAAGTCAAGAAAAATGAAATCATATCAAGCATTTTCTTGGATCACAGGGCTTGAACTAGAAACCAACCTCAAGGAAAAAAATCAAAAATATTCATATTCGTAGAGACTGTATAGATGCTATTAAACAATGAATGGGTTAAGAATGAGATCAAAGAAAAAATCAAGGATTTTCTGGAAACAAATGAAAATGGACACACAACAGTCCAAAACCTATGGGACACAGTGAAGGCAGTCTTGAGAGGGAATTCCATAGCAATACAGGCCTACCTGAAAAAGAGAGATACATTGAAAATAAACAACCTAACCCTACATGTACAAGAATTGGAGAGACAACAAACAAACAAACAAAGCCCCAGACTAGTAGAAGGAAGGAAATAATCAAGATCAGAGCAGAATGAAATGACATAGAGAATTTTTAAAAATTCAAATAATAAATACAGGAGCTGGTTCTTTGAAAAGATAAACAAAATTGGCAAGCCTTTAACCAGATTTATTAAGAAAATGAGGAAGAGGACCCAAATAAATAAAATCAAAAATAAAAGAGGAGAAATTACCATTGATACCATAGAATTACAAAGAAGTATAAGAAATTGAACAACCATGTGCCAAGAAGTATGATGACTTGGGTGAAATGAACAAATTTCTAGAAAAATGTATCTTCCAAAACTGAATGAAGAAGAAGCATAAACCTGAAACAGACTGATAACAGCTAGTGAAATTGAAGCAGTAATCAAAAAAGTGCTGTCACACAAAAGCCCTGGAGAAGACAGTTTCAAAGAGAATTTTATAAAACATTTAAAAAAGAGGTAACCCCTATACTTCTCGGACTATTCCAAAAAATGCAAGAAAAAACTATCAAACTATTTTTATGAGGCCAGCATCATCCTAATCCCCAAACCAGATAAGGACATAACAAAGAAAGAAAACTACAGGCCAATATTGCTGATGAACATAAACACCAAAATCCTCAATAAAATATTGGCAAACCACTTCTAGCAATACATCAAAAACATCATACACCATGACCAAGTGGGATTCATACCAGGGATGCAAGAATGGTAAAATATTTGCAAATCAATAAACATAATCACATAAACAAAAGAAAAAACAAAAATCACACAATTATATCAATAGAAGCAAAAATAGCTTTTGAGCCCTGGACCAGATAGTTTCACAGGAGAATTCTACAAAGCTTTTAAGGAAGAGCTAACCCCTATTCTTCACAGACTACTCCAAAAAATCCAAAATGATGGGAAACTCCCAAACTCTTTTTATGAAGCCAGCATCATCCTAATTCCAAAACCAGATAGAGATACAACAAAGAAAGAAAACTTCAGGCCAATATCGCTGATGAGCACAGACGCTAAAATGCTCAACAAAATACTGGCAAATAGCATCCAACAATATATCAAAGAGATCATACACCACGACCAAGTGGGATTCATCCCAAGGATGCAAGGATGGTTCAATATCCACAAATCAGTAAATGTAATGCATCACATAAACAAAAGCAAAGACAAAAACCACATGATCAAATCAATAGAGCCAGAAAAAGCTTTTATGAGGTACAACACCCATTTATGATAAAGGCACTCAGCAAAGTGGGAATAGAAGGAGCATTCCTCAATATAATAAAGGCTATATATGAAAGACCTACAGCCAACATCACACTCAAAGGGCAAAAACTAAAATCTTTTCCACTAAGATCAGGAACAAGACAAGGTGGCCCACTTTCACCACTTCTATTCAATATAATATTGGAAGTTTTAGCCTCACCAATCACACAAGAAAAGGAAGTAAAAGGCATCCAAATAGGAAAGGAGGAAACAAAACTGTCACTGTTTGCAGATGACATGATAGTGTACATGGAAAATTCTATAGACTCTACCCAAAACTGCTCGAACTAGTAAATGAATTTGGCAAAACAGCGGGTTACAAAGTCAATATCCAGAAATCAAAGACATTTTTGTATACCAACAATGAATCAGCAGAAGCAGAAATCAAGACAAAAATCCCATTTGATATAGCAAAAAATAAATAAATACATACATACATACATACATACATAGGAATAAACCTAACCAAGGAGGTAAAAGACCTATATGCAGGAAACTACACAACACTGAAGAAAGAAATCAAGAAAGACACAAATAAATGGAAACATACACCATGTTCATGGGATGGAAGAATTAACATCATCCAAATGTCCACACTACCCAAAGCAATTTACAGATTGAATGCAATACCTATTAAAGTACCAATGGCATATTTCACAGACATAGAACAAACACTTCAAAAATTTATATGGAACCATAAACAACCCCGAATAGCAGCTGCAATGTTGAGAAAGAAGAATAAAGTAGGAGGGATCACAATACCTGATGTCAAACTGTATTACAAGGCCACTGTAATCAAAACAGCCTGGTACTGGCATGAAAACAGGCACATAGACCAATGGAAAAGAACAGAGAGCCCAGAAATGAACCCAACTCTCTACAGTCAAATAATATTCGACAAAGGGAGCAGTAACATAAAATGGAGTAAAGACAGCCTTTTCAACAAATGGTGTTGGGAGAACTGGACAGCTACATGCAAAAAAAAATGAAACTTGAACACCAACTTACACCATACACCAAAATTAATTCAAGGTGGATAAAAGACGTAAATTTAAGCCGTGAAACCATTATAGTCCTAAAGGAGAGCATTGGCAGGAAAATCTCAGATATTCCGTGCAGCAATATTTTTACTGATACGTCCCCTAGAGCAAGGAATATAAAGGAAATAATAAACAAATGGAACCTGATCAAAATTAAAAGCTTCTGCATGGCTGAAGGTAACAGTATTAAAATAAAAAGACAACCAACTGTATGGGAAAACATAATTGCCCATGATACCTGAGACAAAGTTTTAATCTCCAAAATATACAAAGAACTCACACAACTTCACTCTAAGAAGACAACTTACCCAATGAAAAAATGGGGAAAGGACTTGAACAGACACTTCTGGAAGGAGGACATACAGAGGATCCAGAGACACATGAAGAGATGCTCGATATCACTAGCTATCAGAGAGATGCAAATTAAAACCACAATGAGATACCACTTTACAGTGGTGAGAATGGCTATCATAAACAAAGCAATAAACAACAAATGTTGGAGAGGGTGTGAGGAAAAGGGGACTCTGGTCCACTGTTGGTGGGATTTCAGACTGGTATAACCATTAATGAAAACAGTATGGAATCTTCTAAGAAAACTAAAATTGGACCTGCCTTTTGACCCAGCAATTCCACTGCTGGGATTATATCCTAAGAACCCTAAAACACCAATCCCAAAGAACCTATGCACCCCAATGTTCATAGCAGCACAATTTACAATAGCCAAGAGCTGGAAGCAACCTAGGTGCCCATCAGTAAATGAATGGATCAAAAAACTATGGTACATATACACAATGGAATTTTATGCTGCAGAAAGAAAGAAGGAGCTCCTACCTTTTGCAACATCATGGATGGAACTGGAAAGCATTATGCTGAGTGAAATAAGCCAGGTGTTGAAGGACAAATACCATATGATCTCACCTTTAACAGGAAGCTAAACAACAACAACAACAAAACCAAGGAAGCAAAATATAACCAAAGACACTGAAATGGAGAACAGGGAACAGCGACCAGAGGGGAGAGGGGAAGGACTTTCAGGAGGACTAGGAGAGGGATTTAGAGGAACAAATATAAAGGATACATGGACAACAACTAAGAAGGGTGGAAATGGGAGGGAGGGGGGAGCATGAGGGGGTGGGTTGGGATGGGAGTAATTGACAGAAAACTGTACTTGAAAAATAATTAAATAAAAAAATTTTAAAAAGCTTTTGATAAGGTACAACAGCCATTTATGATAAAAACATTCAGCAAAGTGGAAGTAGAAGGAGCATTCCTCAACATAATAAAGGTCATATATGAGAGACCTACAGCCTATATCATACTCAATGGGAAAAAAGTAAAACTTTCCCACTAAGATCAGGAACAAGATCAGGATGGCTGCTTTCACCATTTCTTTTTAAAATTATTTTATTGTAGTTCAACTACAGTTCTTTTCACCATTTCTATTCACATAGTATTGGAAGTTCTAGCCACAGTGATCAGACAAGAAGAAATAGAAATAACAGGCATCCAAATAGGAAAGGAGGAAGTAAAACTGTCATTGTTTGAAGATGACATGATAATGTACATAGAAAACCCTACAGACCCCACCAAAAAACTATTCGACCTAACAAGTGAATTTGGCAAAACAGCAGTATACAAAATCAATATTCAGAAATCAATGATATTTATGTATACCAAAAATGAAATCAGAAACAGAAATCAGGGGGGGAAAAAACCATTTGCTATAGCAACAAGGCAAAGAACGTACCTAGGAATAAACAAAATCATGGAGGTAAAAGACCTGTCCTCAGAAAACTACACAACACTGAGGAAAGAAATTAAAGAAGACACAAATGAATGGAAACATATACCATGTCCATGGATTGGAAGAATTAATGTCATCAAAATGTCCATACTACTTAAAGCAATGTATAGATTCAGTGCAATCCCTATTAAAATACCAATGGCATATTTCACAGATATGGAAGAAACATTTCAAAAATTTATATGGAATCATAAATGACCCTGAGTAGCCACAGCACTTTGAGAAAGAAGAACAAAGTATGAGGAATCACCATACCTGATATCAAACTATATTACAAGGCCACACTAATCAAAACAGCCTGACACTGGCATAAGAACAGATGCATAGATCAATGGAACAGAACAGAGAGCCTAAAAATAAACCCAAGTCTCTATGGTCAATTAATATTTGACAAAGGGGGCAGAAGCATAACATGGAGTAAAAATAGCCCCTTCAACAAATGGTTTTGGGAGATCTGGATAGCTATATTCAAAACAATGAAACTTGACCACCAACTTACTCCTTACACAAAATAAACTCAAGATAGATAAGATACTTAAATATAAGTTACAACACCATAAAAGTCCTAGAAGAGAACATAGGCAGGAAAATCTCAGATATTCCACACAGCAATATTTTCATCTATATGTCCCCAAGAGCAAGGAACATAAAGGAGAGTATAAACAAATGGAACTTCAACAAAATAAAAAAGCTTCTGCACAGCTAAAGAAAACATCGGCAAAATGAAAAGGAAACCAACCAAATGGGGAAATATATTTGCCAATGATACCTCGGACTAGAATTTGATCTCCAAAGTATATAAAGAACTCACACAAGTCCACTCCAGGAAGACAAACAACTCAATTAAAAAATGGGCAAAGGACCTGAACAGACATGTCTTCATTGAGGACATACAGAGGGCCCAGAGACATATGAAAGGTTTCTCAGCACCATGAGCCATCTAAGAGATACAAATTAAAAGCACAATGATATCCAACTTCATACCAGTCAGAATGGCCATAACGAATCAGAAACAGTAATTGCTGGCAAAGTTGTGAGAAAAGGGAACCCTAGTGCATTGTTGGTGGGGATGCAGATTGGTGCAGCCACTATGGCAAAAAGTATGAAATTTTCTCAAAAAACTAAAAATGGAATTGCCTTTTGACATAGCAATTCCAGTGCTGCAATTATACCCTAAGAATTCTGAAGCACTAAATCAAAAGAATGTGTACCCTAATGTTCATAGCAGCTCAATTTACAACAGCCAAGTTCTGGAAGAAACCTAGGTGCCCATCACCTAGGATGAGGTGATGTAAATGAGTGAGTAAATGAGTGGATCAAAAACCATTTATTACACAATGGAATACTACACAGCAGAAAGAAACAAGGAGCTCTTACCCTTTGCAACAGCATAGATGGAACTGGAGAGAATGATGCTAAGTGAAATAAGCCAGGCGGTAAAAGACGAATACCATACGATCTCACCTTTAAGTGTAACCTAATTAACAAACAAGCAAGCAAAATATAACCAAAGACATTGAAATTAAGAACAATCTGACAGTACCAGAAGGGAGGTGGGCAGGGATAATAGGGGGAAAGGAAGCAAGGGATTTCAGGAACAACTATAAAGGACACATGGACAAAACCAACAAGACCAATGGAGGGGTGGAATCAGGGGAGGAAAGTGGGGATGGCTGGGGTAGGGGGGAGTGGTGGTGATAAAATGCAGACAACCGTACTTGAACAACAATAAAATTTTAAAAAATTTAAAGTGAAAAAAAAACAGGGCAAAAAAACCCCCCTCTGGACTGGGCCTAAAGCAATCTTATGTCCCAGAGAACTGCTTACAGTACAAGAAAGCAGATATTAGACTACTGGACTGAAAATTTTGAAAACATTATTTAAAATAAACATTACTCTGTCATGTTTTCTGCACCAATAGAAATGTCTTCTATGGATATAATTGTTCCCCCTCCTTTTCATATAAATATCCATTGCCTTTGTCTCTTAACTGGAACATTATTTGGGATTCTACCTGAATTAATGATTCCTGAATAACTATTCTTATTAATCTCAAATAAACATTTGTTGCCTTTGAAAGGCCTTTTATTTCTAGGTTAGCAACTGAAAATGGGTCCCAGAAGCAGATAGGCCCCTTTGCCAGTTACATGAAACCTTCAGACTACATTCTAGAAAGCTCCAGACTTTTTCCTAAGGACCAAAGATAGAACAAAATAGCCTTGTGGCACACTGTTGCTATGTCTGAAAGAAACTCAAAGATGGGCAAATTCTTTGACCAATAGTACAAAATCTAGGGTTTTATCATTTAAAAAACCAAATACATATGCAACAATGTTTGTACAAGGATATTCTTCACAAAGCAATATTTGTAAAGAAGAGACTATGCCTAAATATGTTATTGTTATGATTCCTAATATGAAAAACCGTGGTCATTCTGATGTAGGCTCTGTGTTGCTAATACTGCAAGATATTCTGAGTGAATTGAGTGAAAAAATAACAATACACATAGTAAATCTATATTTATTAATAAATAATACCTTTCTCTCAATATATTAACATGTAAAGTCACTTTCTATAGGTAAATAGAATGAGTTGTCTTTTTCTAAATTTTGCAATAATGTTTATTAAACTTTTAAAAAGTTGTATTTTCCCTTGCATCCACTTATTTTCTTATACTAACGTATGTATTGGAGTTCATCTCCCCTAAGCCATTTTTCAGAGAAATGCAAAATCGAAAAGTAGGGAAAACTTGGGCTCTCTACCTACTAACCCTTTAAACCTTGCGCAGGTGTAAGGTTTAAATAAAGGCCCTTCCTATGGAAGCAAAGAAAGGCTTATTCCAATTCTTCCATGATCAAAGAAGGAGAAACAGAACAAGATGGGCACCCTCCTCTCCATCATAGACCCAAATAGGGCCCTTGACAGCCTTAGTTTCCCTCAGGGACCAAGCAACCTACCTGGAAATGGTTGTACACTTTTGACCAAACATCTGCGTACCTGACAGTTTCTACAGAGTTCACCTTTTAGTCTGGTATTACTTCATATTGGTCACATAAATAATTAGAGATTCCAGGTGTCAGAGGTCCTCAAGGGTAGGAGAGAACATGAAGTTCTTGTTGGTGTATCTGCACAGGTTCTACAGTGGGTATTCTGGGGTCATGTTTGAGCCAGATTGGGAATGGACAGGGCTTCAAACTTCTGACAGGAGAACTGGGACTAGGTTCTTGAATTTACAGCTTTGTTTTGTAGTGAGCTGTGTAGGCTCATTTCAAAGTGATAAATGGAGGATGAGCCTGGAATAAAAACTGACTTTTCTTTTTTCCAAGTTCATAGCTAAAATATATCCTTGAGCAGATAAATTCTAATAGCAAGATCACTTATTGTAAATATTGCCTAATAGAAGAGAGACAGAAGATAGCTCAGGACTAGTAGAAAGGAGTGGGTTCAAGGTGGCAATGTAGTGTTTTTTTTCTCTCCTCATTGATCTCTCTTGGCCCTATATTTTTTCTCAAATGACTGGCTTATATGTTTAAAATTGACTTACTTATGCCTATGAGTCCCCATTTAACCTGTCTTTGGATTACTCCTCTTTAGTTTCTGCTTCTCAGAGTGCTTCTGTCCTTTCTGTTAATAATGCAACCATGAAGCACACACATGTTAGGGATTCAGCTTCAAAGCAATGTTCTTTAAGAACTGGCCAGATGTTGGGAAACATTCTGCCTGGTTTCAGGAGCTGTAACTGCCCCCCATGGCTAAGGCTGAGTGAGCGACCTCTGGAATGCAAGCTGCTAAGGAGACAAAGCTTGTCTCTGGCAGTAGTGCTGCTTCTGCTTCATCCCCTGCCCCCAACGTTTGGTTGGTTAGTCAATGGCGGGTAAGACCTCTCAGAGGGAGGGGCAACCTAAGCCAGACACAATCACTTGGGAGGCAAACAAGGAAGGACTTGGGGGGCTGCAACAAAGAGGGAGTGATGGACCCTCACCCCCTGGATATTCTGACATAGCCTGAGTCCCCATTTCCATCTGGGAGAAGTGCTTCCTGGCTCTAATCCACTTAAGCCTAAAAACCAATGATGGGGAAGGCGGTACAGCCCCTTGCAGGCTAGAGCAGGATCCAGGGTGATTGGGCATAAGAAAGAATTCACGAAGTCCTGTGAAGCCTACTTTGCTAAGAGTGCTTTCGTTCACATGATAAGGGTCTGAGCAGGAAATGACTATGTCTCCCAAAGTTTTTGCAACCCCCTTACCTGACAGACACTGACTCAGACTAAGCCCTCAGATTTCTTTGAAATGTTATCTATTGTTTGATCCTTGCCCTGTATTCCTGTGTATTACAACCCAATAAAAGCCATTGAGGAAGGGGCTCTTGGTCTTTCTCCTCTGAGAGACTGACCACCTCTCCTCCCCAAGCAGATCATGTTTTGGTAGTTTCACTTTCATCTGTGGTGGATGGGGGGACTTTGTGGGCAAAGTTGCCCCCACAGCTGGACATAGCTATTGAAGCAAAAGACTAGCCTTCCTTTTATAGTTTTCACCTCTGCTCCCAGTCATATCTAGTGCTTTAATTTAATTCATGCCCAAAATATCTGATGGCTCATAATGTGTAAGCTTCAAACTCTTCCAGGAAGCTCATGAGGAAAAGCAGAATAATGAAGAACACCTATGTAAGATTTTCTGGACTGACTGAGCAGGGAATTTATAAATTAACTTTAGTTTAAAGGGGTTCTAGAGTGGTTGTAATCCCAATTCTTTTCTGAAAATAAAATCACTTAAGCTGTAGAAATGAAAGAAACCCCCATCTAAGGATTTTGGGAAGCCCCATAAAATAGCTTTCAAGGACAGACTAACACACAAAGATATCAACCAAAACTTAAAACACACTGAAGAATTTTAAAAGTAAATTTACAAAGATTCATTACTTCTTCAGTAATCGGTATTATCAGATGAATATTATGAATCAGCTGTGTCTACCATGTTATATATATCTTTTCCCCTGGAAAGGGCATTATAAATGGGAAATGAATCAGAATATATTACCCAGAATGCAAGACAAAGACTAAAAGACAGAAATTGTAGAGGAGGGTTTAAGACACACGAAGGATAAAGTGAAAAGATCTACCTTATACTTAACCGGAGTTCACAAGAAGAAAGAACAGGTAAGAAGCAATACATGAAGAGAAGAAAAATTGCTGAGTACAGGAAGATGGCACTTCACAGATTCAAGCTGATCAACAAACATATCCCAAGTAGGAGAAAATTTGAAGAATTTCACACCCAGAAGCATACAAAAAACTGTAATGGTTTCTGAATCCGGTTCAAAGCCCAGGATTCTAAGTGGAAAAAATTCAAATATCCTAGAATTGAACTAGGATATCCACACTCCCTCTTTAAAATCATGTGTTTTTCTATATAGCTTGTATTTTAATATAAACACCATTGTTTTTAAAATAACATTGAACACAAGATGTGCAATTCTCAGAGAAAAATATCCTGAAGCCAATAGACTCATGAAAAGATCTCAATCTTAATGATAAAATAAGTGCAAATGTAAAGCTAGTGAGATACAATTTCACACTTAACAGATTGGCAACATCTGGAAGTTTCACAAAATCAAGTGCTGGCACTAACAGTTGGCATTCAAAATAACTGTAATGACAGTAGAATTGCAAACTGGCCCAATGTTGGAAACAATGTGTTTGTATAATAAGGAATAGATGAGAATATACTCTGCACTGGCAAACCTTGAAATGTACTCTACGCCTAGGGAGGGAGTTGATGCCACAATGTTTTAAAAAACTGCTGCTGCCCTGGCCAGGTGGCTCAGTTGGTTGGAGCATTGTCCTGTGCTCCAGAAGGTTGCGGGTTCCATCCCAAGTCAGGGTACCTGGGTTGTGGGTTTGGTCGCTGGTAGATGTTTTTCACATCAATCTCTCTCGCTCTCTCTCAGATCAGTGAATGTGTCCTCAGGTGAGGATACAAAACAAAACAAAACAAAACTACTGCTCTGAGAGAGAGAGAGAGAGAGAATGAAGGAGAACGAACAGCCCCCCACCTTTCCCCTTTTCTTTCTCTAGGCCAAGTATGTCAAACTCATTTTCACCAGAGGCCACATCAGCCTTATGGTTACCTTCAAAGGGCCAAATGTAATTTTAGGACTGTATACATGTAACTACTTCTTAACAGTTAAGCAAGAGCTCAGCACTGCTGCTGGGTAGAAATAAGGTACGGGGCGGATAAAACAGAGTGGAGGGGCAGATTTGGCCTTCGGGCCTTCTGTTTGACACCTGTGCTCTACCCACATATATCCTTGCTTCCTCTCTTCTAAGTCCCAAACATCCTTTTTTGCTTCTGCAACTTGCTTCCTGAGCCCAGGCAACCCAGTTGGTTCATGTTTTCTACCTCTGTGACTTTGACTTTTTTTTTTAAGATTAAAAAAAATATTTTTAGAGAGAGAGACAGAGAGAAACATCAGTGTGTGGTTGCCCCTAGCGCACCTACTACTGGGGACCCGGCCCAAAGCCCAGGCATGTGCCCTAACTGTGAATTGAACAGGTAACCCTTTAGTTTGCAGGCCCACAATCAATCCATGGAGCTGTACCACCCAGGGCACCTCTGTGACTTTGACTTTCTAAGTAAACTTTCTCTTATAATCTGAGTCCTTGGCTCTGCATTCTTTCCCAGCAGAACTCAAGAACCAAGGTTGCTGAACCAGGTCCAATTCCACTGGTTAACTTCTGATGAGGTTTCATAGGATAGAAAATAACTTGTTGATTCAGAGTATTTACAATTAGGTACTGCACAAGAAAACTTGAAATGCTCTGAAATGTTACAGATCATATGAAAAATAACCTTAACAAAGATCTTCTTAAATTTGACAAGAATCCTAAACATTCACACAAAATTATCAACCATGAGTTGTGAAGACAACCAAAATTCTCAAAGAATAACAAGAACTCAAATTCTGGCCTGCCTTCCTGGAGGAAAAACACCAAATTATCTTTTTATGTTTTTCATATTAAAATGTTACAAAATTATTGTCATATGAAGAGATGATCAAAGAGAATATAGTAAAAAATGCAGGAAAAAGCATTATAAAGATGGAGCTAAATCCTCTAGTGTGTTTACATATCTTAGGGATTCCTTGCAAGATCTTTGAAAGACATTGTAAGCGTCTGCTGCTCAAGGCTCCAATTTTTTTCCATAAGTAGTCTACAATGTGCAAGATTTGGTGCTAAATAAAGCCATATTTTGAGACACAAGTCCTGTGTAACAATGCTGTTGCTGTTTTGTATTTTGTCTACCCTCATGTCTGTTCTCCTCCTCCACCTCCTCCCCTTCTTCGTAAAAAATGTAACTTAAAATAAACAAACAAAAACTACTGTGCTATAGGCATTTAAATACCCCAATCACAAGATACACAAACATGGAAGCACTAATAAATCTTTATATAAATGTTTGACATATGCAAGAAAATTCAGTCATACTATTTATCATTTAAAACAAGTTAAATTAAATTACATTTTTAAAAAAGATAAAGGAAACAACCCAAGTATACACTAACTGTATGTATAGACTGAGCAAAGTCCAGGACTAACAGGCAATTCTGGGGGCAGAGGGGAGTTACAGAAGGAGCGACTCTTCCCAGGAGTGAGGATCTTCGTCCTCAAAGTGCTCGCTCACTCGAGTCCGATTATTTCTGAATCCTTCCCGGATGCTAAACGCAGTGTCCTAGCAGTGTCCTAGCGAAAACGTGACTCTATGAGCTTCCGGGAAGTGTTGTCAGTCCGCAGACGACTGCTGCTGTGACAGCCCGGACACGGGGAATTTTGGGAAACATGCAGTCCAGGGCAAGCGGGCGCCAAACACTCAGGCCTGTGCCAGCTGGACAGCGCGGCACCGGAGTTTGGGGTAAGGGTAGCCCTTCTGCTGAATAAAGCCAGTTCTTGGTCGGCACCAGCAAACCCCGCCCCTGTCCCCGCCCCTGTCCGCGAGGAAGAACCTCTGTGCGAGCAGTGAACGACTGAAGACCTTTCACCGCATAATTTTCTGGGAAGTGTGGTTTTGTTGTTCGGACGCAATGGTCCTTACAGCGCTAGAGGGTGGCAGAGTTCACCAGAGGCTACGGTTTTTGTTCTCTCCCGACTCGGCCTGAGGGTCTCCGGGAGCCACTCAGCAACTAGGGCTTCGCACCAGGCAGTCTCTTAGAAAGTCCAGGCCCTGTTCTCGCGAGACCACGCGGGGCTGCAGCGACTGCTGGGAAGTGTAGTTTCGATGGAGGCGACCGAGAGAGGTTCTGCTAACTAGTGTCCCTGACTCGGGAAGTCTGGGATCTGCCGCTGTTCTGTGGGCTCCGCCCTTGATCCACTCTGCAGTCTTCCGGGGCCAGGCGGCGGAGTTCTCCATCCTGCAAGCTGAGAAGACTCTCGGCAGTGCAGTTCCCATAAGGGGGTGACCATTGTCCACTTACAGCTACCTGGCGCATCGGGCACGCGGATTTGGGGTTGCGTGGGTGCCGGGAGGACGGCCGGTGGGCCTCGGGCTGACTGCACCGCGCGCTGGGCACGGCCGAGACCTTGCTGTGCTTGGCGTCTTCCCCTAGGTGTGAATTGTGGTGGGGCATTAGCTTTCTGGGCTTCTCTGCCTTGCTCTGTAAAAGGGACATCAGGGTGGCACTTACTTGACAGAGCTCGTGAAAAGAAAATGGGCGAATGAGTATAGAGTACAAACTGGAAGAAAACGCCATCTACAGTTGTTTTTATGTTATCCAGTGATGAAGCTGACGCTTTCCAGTTGTGTAACCTTGAACAAATTGCCAAGTTTGTTGGCAAGTTTCAGTTTTTTTTATCGTTTAAAAAAATCTGGAATAATATGAATGCCCACCATGCACAGACTAGTGAAGATTAATTAAGCTCATGTTTAACATTACTAGTGGTGTTTTATGAGTTTGTCTCATGTATATAAACATTGATTTACATGCAGGTGACACCTGGTAAATGGTTAGTTACCTCATGCCAAGGAACACTCAGTTCAGGGACAGACCGGAGCCCTAGAAAATGATTCCCTTTGTGCTTTTCCATGCAGGTGTGTCTCAGAGCTGCAAGATAAGCCTGATTTTTCAGGACTGTGTTTTCCTGTTCTTAATCTGCCTTCTCAGGAAAGTCCCCTCCTCTTAGACAAGAGCCTGGAAAGAGGACTGTTTTGACTATTGGAAATTGTAAAGTCATGTTCCAGGTAAGTCAGTATGTCTCCATATCTTCCTGAAACACCTTTTTTTTTTTTTTTTTTTAAATCAGGACTCTTGAGCGTTCCCTTTCCTTCTCCTTCCAGTTTCCTCCTAACAAAGTGCATTTAGGGACAGGATCTATGATTCCTTTCATTGTAGCAAAGGATGGAGCCTGAAGAACTCCCAGGTACTGTGTTCTTTTCCTCTTTTCTCCCAGTTTTCTGCTAGAAGTCTCCATAGAGTCTTGAGCAAAACTTTTTAAAATTACAATGAAAGATTCAAGTTGGGAATTTTAGATGATTTGCTTTATGGTTGTTAAGGTTGTATCATGCGGTCCCAATTAATGGTATATCATTTCTTTCAGTTATTAAGTCAATAGATGTTTGGAGTCATCTTGTTCCTCCCTTCCTGTTATAACTCACAGTCAGGCACTTCAGTTAGTTCTAAAATATATACAGTATATATACAGAATCTGATCATTAGTTACTCCATCACTGCCAGCATCACTGCCACCCTGGTCTAAGCCAACCTAGATATTGCAGTAGCCTCCTAGTGGGATTCTCTGTTTCTGCCTTTGATCCTCTTCAGTCTTTTCTCGATACAGCTGTCACAGTGATTCTCTTATTATTTAAAATGCTGTTATTTCTCAGCTTAAAACTGTTCACCTAATTCAGAATAGAAGTCAAAGTTCCTTAGTGACTTAAAAAGCTCTGTACTGCCCTGGCTGGCGTAGCTCAGTGGATTGAGCGCGGGGCTGCGAACCAGACAGTTTCAGTTCGATTCCCAGTCAGGGCACATACCTGGGTTGCAGGCCAGTTCCCAGTGGGGGACTCATGAGAGGCAACCATACATTGATATTTCTCTCCCTTTCTCCTTCCCTTCCCTTCTAAAGATAAATAAAATCTTAAAAAAAAAAAAAAAAAGCTCTGTACTATTAGACTGTTGGTTGCCTCTCTGATCTTATCTTTCTTCTTTGTCTCCTTGTTCCCTGTGGGCTCCAGCCATACTGGCTACGGCCTCCAGGCCTTGGACGTTGCTGTCCTTTTTGGAATATTCTTTCCTCACATATGCACAGTCTGGCATTCTTACCTTCCTTGTATCTTTTCTCAGTAAATTTTACTTACTTTCTCAGTAAAACTTGCCTAAACACCTGTTTAAAATTGGCAGTCACCTTTCAACTACTACTTCCACTCCTCCATCACTGTTCTGTTGTTTACCGCTCAGTCGCTGTCACTGTGTTTCATGTATACCTATGCTCAGGGTTGGTTTCCTCCCATTGGGAAGTTTTTTTTTCCTATTTGTTGATTATTGTATCTTCAGTGCCCAGAGTGATACCTGACATAAAATAGATGCTTACTAGTTGTTGAGTGAGTAATGAAACAGTGGTGGGCAGAATCATGGGGTGGAAGATGATGAAGCCTGCATAGGAGAAGGTATGAGTGGCAGATATGCATATTGGGCAGAGTCTGGTTTCTTGGGAGTATTAGATAATTAGAATTGAAAAAATATATATTATTTTAGCCCTGGCTGGTGTAGCTCAGTGGATTGAGCACAGGCCTGCGAACCAGAGGATCACAGTTCGATTCCCAGTCAGGGCACATGGGTTGCAGGCAGGTTCTCTGCAGGCCAACTCCCAGCAGGGGATGCATGAAAGGCAACCATACATTGATGTTTCTCTTCCTCTCTCCTTCCCCTCTAAAGATAAGTAAATAAATAAAATCTAATAAAAATTAAAATAAATTTTAAAAAAAAGAAAAAATATATTATTTTAAAAGTAAAAGCCAAAGTGAACTGACTGCCACACTCATTCAATGATTAGTTCCTAAACACTTATGAAGTATATAAGGAAGAATCTTACATAGGTTTGACACGCAGGGCTCATGATCTAGAGCAGTACTGTCTAAGAGAATTTCCTTCACTCGTGGGAATAGTTTATATGTGTGCTGTCCAGTATGGTAGCCATCAGTCCCATATGACTCTTGAGTATTTGAGCTATGACTAGAGTGAGTAAGGAACTGAATTTTTTATTTTATTTAATTTTTAATTTAAATTTTTATAGCCAGATATGGCTAGTGGCTACTGTATTGAATAGTGCAGGACTAGTGGAAAAATAAGAAAGTATAAGAAATTAAGATAGATACTAAGACAGATATCTTGAGTTATTCTGGGGACAAAGATAATTGAACATCCCAGGCTGCCCGTGCAATTGAAGAGGAAGAAAGAGGAAGCATCCCCGGAAGAAGCAAGGCTGGAACTGGTTTTGGTGGCTCATAGTACCAGGGAGGCAGAGGTGGAGGTGAAGTTATACTGAACTGATACCTTGAGCATAGGTGGAGAGGCTTAAGAGAGTTTTTCAAGGAACTGCAAACATTTTCTAAGGCAGTGGTTCACAGGGGAGATTTTTGTCCCCCCAACCACACCCATGGAGGACATTTGCTAATATTTAGAGATATTTTTGGTTGTCACGACTTTGCAGGAGGGGAGTTGCTACTAGCATATAATGAGTAGAGGCTAGGGATGCTACTGTCACAGGTGGACACAGGTAACGAGGCTCTTGGAGATTGGGACAAAGAATTGAACCGAACACCCAGAGTTTATAGCACAGAACATGGGAGCAGGCCAACTCCAAGCAGAGATTGACCTCATGGGCTGGAGGGACTCTATTCTTATAGGGCGGATCCTTACTGTGACTAGTTTTGGCAGGCTTTTACTGTGACAAGTACAATTAGTTGTATTAGTTTAAAGCTACCACACATGTGGTCTCCCATGGTTTTCCCGGATTGGCTGCCAGGGAAGGGGGTCCCACAATGTTACCTAGTTGACCCCCCCTTCTCCTGGGGTCTCCCTGTACTAGGTTCGCCTTTCCGTTCAGAGAATTATAGCTCTCCATGATAGAGATTGGTGAAAAGGAAAGGAATTATTTATTTAAGTTATACAGACTTAAGAGTAATGACTTAATGTCTTCATCAAAATCCCCAAGTCCCTTAGAACACCCACAAACACACACAGTCCTTCTTTCCCCCTTTGCCCAGTCCAAGGTACCGTATCTCAGGAAAAGAAATAGGAAGCTACGTGGTAGTTCTCTGCTAAAATTGCCTGAAGATTCTTCTCATGGCTGTGGGGGTGAGGGATAGTACCCCCACTCTGGCCAAAGCCACGTGATTCTTTCTGCTAAAGCTACATGGTGACTGTCTCTCACATGACTGCGGGAGTCCTCATTCTGGCCAAAAGCGCATGTGGTTCTCCCTCCAATGGCTGTGGTGTCTGGGTTTAAATCCCCGCATCAATCTTCCTCTGCAGCCCCATTTCCAACTCATCCCACAATCAGCTACACTTGCCAGGACTCCCATATCCTCCCAGCCTTACTGGGCTGCCATAGTGAGTCTGGGCAGGTGTGGCCCCATGGCGTGGAGCCAGTCATCTCCAAGCTCTCACACAGGTGCTGTAACAGGCTGGGAGTTGCCTCCCAGTTACATCTTGGGTGGAATTCACTCCCTTCTCCCTGGCTCAAAGCATGGCCACAGCTATATATCATATCTATGAAACCAGTTAAAGGTTAGAGATATGTTAAATGACCTTTCTGGAGGTTATCTTTGAAACTGTTACTATGCAAAACAACTCAATGGCCCTGCTCCATGTATCCCATCCCCCCAGCTCAGACTTGTGGGGGTGAGGACATCCCATGTTTTTTAATATTTCCTGGACACCCTGAGTTCTGGACCTCATTACAAATTTTTCTTTTGGGGCCCCCTTGGCTGCACCCTCCTACACTACTAAATATCCTAGAATTCAAAGGGCAGCTCTCCACAACATAAGAATTATCCAGCCTAAAATGTAAGTAGTGCCAAGACTGAAAAACCCTGATCTACATAAAGAGCAAAGAGTATTAGTTAATGATATTTGTGAGTTTTCTTCTTTAGACTTTTAATACAGTGACATTTATAATGTGTTCAAAACTTAAAATATGAAATAACTGCATTGGTGGTGATGTGGACACCGGCCCGCAGTGTCTGTGTCATTGTGGATGAAATGAGACATTCACACAGACTCCGGGTCCAGTGGAGGAAAAGGGACGGCGTGGCTTTTCTCTCAAGGGGAGTGAAAGCCTTGGCCCTTGCTGTGAGCAGCCTTTATTGAGTTTCTCGGCACATTATAGTATCTCCTCATTGACTATGCACAGGGGGTTACCTTTTACAGTAAACAAAGGAACCAATGCCGCTAATCACATCACAGAAGGAGGGGTATTTGCAAATGAAAAGGCAGAAGTGGTTGAACCAGTTACATTCCTTCTTGGAAGGTTTAGCATGGATTTTAGGAAGTTATTTTGCAGTAAATGTTTGCCACACATCCGGGTGAGGGAGTTCCCAGCAAAAAGCAAGACTCAAAGCAGCCTAGGCATATTGCAGGCCTGCTTCCCCATGGGAGAACCTATCTGTGGGCGTGGGTCCTGTGCATCTCCGACTGGGAGCTGGGCCCCCACCACGCAGAACAGTCTCCTACAGGTGGAAGAATAAAACATAGTGTTCTATGTTAACATAATGTTAGTAAGAGTAAATACAAATGAAAAAAAGACTTTTCCCTGGTGCCCAAAGGGAAAAAAGATCTTTTCCCTCTGTCTTTTCTTAGAATATTTCCTTGAGAAAAACCTGTCATTGTAAATCCTTTCCTGGTCTCCTTGAGATGCTTGTAAATCTTTTTCAAAGTGAAATAAGACTCTGCCAATTTTACAAAGAAGTAAAGGCTTTCTTAGGGCCTTGGAATCGTCTCTGTGAAATGATGCTTAACTGCCTGTCTGTGGGAGTTTAGCCTGGGCTTCTGCTCCAAGGTCTAACTTTCTACTTGTCATACAGATATGAGAAGTTTTCTTTGGGGTAAAGGCAATTAACACAGATGGCTACTGTAATTACGAGGTAAATTTAGGATGAACTGTGGGTCACAAGAGATGCTGTTAAGTCCTCTCACTGGAGGACAAGTTATTTATTTTGAAAGCATGTATGTAATGATTGTATCTACCTGGCTTTTTAAAAGGGTGACATTTCTTTCCATCCTTAAAGCCTCATTAGTGATTTCCCATGAAGTGTATTACAGTCTGGTTTAATGTTTATTCAATAATAAAGCCTGTGACTTTCATTTCTACATCGTAGAGATGATTTTCTGCCTGGCAGATATGGTTTTTAATTATTTCTCCAACACCGGACAAACATAAATTCCCACCTTAAAATAAAGAGTAGCGTCACTAGTGAACATACATGCCAAATATCCCAATAAAGTAATAGAATATCGAACCACTTGTGGAGTGAAAAATTCACCATAGCCAAACAATGTCTATTGCACCAGTGACAGATATTAATAATGCCATTTTAAATGCATGTTTTTACACATATTACAATTTCACTAACCAGCCAGCTATTGAACATTTAGACTTTTTTCTAAAGTTTTGCTCTTTTAAATATCACCACAGATGAGTACTTTTTCTGGGAAGAAATCTGTTTCCTTAGAATATTTTCCTTGAAATGTGCCCTTTCATTCTTTACCTTTACTTTAAGATCCTATTTAAGGACTACCAATGTTGTGAAACCATCTGTCAGTCTTCTTGCCTAGCAAGTCATAAATTATCCTAAATTATTTTAATTACAGATTGTTTTTTAAGACAGTGTTTAAGTGTATGCCATAAATGTTTGTTTTTTATAAATTAGTTATGTATATGTCTATCTCTAATATTAAAAAATGCCTTTTTTGACTCATGGGATGATTATTATTTTTAAAGATTTTATTTGTTTATTTTTAGAGAGAGGGAAAGGAGGGAGAAAGAGGGAGAGAAACAATGTGTGGTTGCCTCTTTCACACCCCTCACCGGGAACCCAGCCTGCAACCCAGGCATGTACCCTCACTGGGAATCAAACCAGCAACCCCTTGGTTTGCAAGTTATTATTCGATCCACTGAGCTACACCAGCCAGGGCTGGATAAATTTTTTTTGAACCATAGTGAATCATCATTTTTATTTGTATGTAAGCTATAAAAAACACAGGTAAGCCCTTGACTATGTACTGTCAAATGTTGAATGCTGGTTCTTAAAAATTTTTATGATTCTATTCCCTTTGACGAAATTAACTCTCCTGAAGCAAAGCGCTTATATTTTCTCTCACTCTTATTGTTCAACAACTCCAAGAACACAATTATCTTATTATTACTTAGATCAGATTTCTGATTTTTGTTACAATTGCTGATTCTTGTTCCCTTTCTAATACAACCTGGGTAACTTTACCACTTTTCCAGTGACAGAAGAGGCCTGGGCTACAGTTGAGCCTAAATATGTTTACTGTTTCAGGTAACGTTTAGTGATGTGGCCATAGACTTCTCTTATGAAGAGTGGGAATGGCTAGATTCTGCTCAGAGGAATTTATACAAGGATGTGATGGTCCAGAATTATGAGAACCTGGTCTCTCTAGGTAAGCACATTATAATTTGCTTACCTCCACCTCTACCTCAATGAAAGAGATCTCTTTTTTTATCTCCCACTCTGAACTGATGGAAATCTTCTTGAGTAAATGGCTGAATTTCTCTTTCATGTTCCCAAGGAAATGTGTAGCTCTGTTGTACCCTGCCTGAAGCTTACCTTCCTGTTTCAGCAAACATTCTTCCAACCTTCCTTTGGTCTTTTTTGTGATGATGGCATCTCTTCCCTGAGGACCACATCTCAAACAAGTTCTGTATTTTTCCTGTAAGCAGGCCTTTTCATACCTAAGCCATATGTGATCACTTTATTAGAGGATGGGAAAGATCCTTGGATGGTGGAGAAAAACCTGACAAAAGATATGTTTTCAGGTGAGTTATAGTGAATCAGGTAAAAGAGGTCTTTGTTGAAGATGCTTGTAGAAAGTGGGGGGCATTTTAGGATATTTTAGGGAGACTGTCTTCAGAGATTCCCAAATGTAACAAAATTGAGAAAGCCTTAATCTTTGATTTCTAAATGACCAGTCGTCCATCCCAAATTATCTTTCTGTATTACTCATGTCATCTAATCAAAAGTTTTTGCCTTCAAAAAAAAAAGTTTTTGCCTTCATGATAATTTACTTCATTTGAAACAAGATAAGGCAAATACTCTTTTAAGTCTACTTAAGGAAAAATATAGTGATGGATTTAAGTTAAGAAAAGCTGTCAATTAGATGGAAAATCACTTTTCCACTAAGGCTGAACTTCAAAGATCAAATGCAAAATTTAAGTGTTAAAGGAAGTAAGGAATGTGTAAGAAAGTTTCTAAGAACAATATTTTCTAATATCCAATAAAATTATGATTTTATTTATACAGATCCTGCAGAGCCATAAAGTACATTTATATTATTTTGTTGTCCTTGTAACTTTAATGCACTATAAATTCTCCATTTTAAGTATAATAATCTGACAGCAAATTGAGATTAATCGAAGGTTGTAGAGTCAAGGTTGTGAGACAGGTGTGTTCTTTCACATAAATATCAGCATAAAACTTTGACGAGGATTCTAGAATGGCTTCTGCATTTTCTTTCTGATGGTTTCATTTTTTCCATGTACTGCCTGCTCTTTTTATACCTATATCCCTTATTAGACTCTGTTCCTGCCTCTGTGAGTTATCTGTATTCTCTGTGCTCTGCTTTTTGGTAGAAATTCTCTGTGCTCTGCTTTTTGTTTGAATATATGACAGTGGTCAGAACCATGTGTTTTTGAGCTGGGTAAGAGGTGGGGCTTTATTTTTTTATCCAATTCTATTTCTACCATAGAAATTTGGCAGAAGTACAGAAAAGTAGTATTTTGCTTTCTTAATATATTTCAGATTGGAAGTTAAGGTGGGAAAATGAAGAATTATCAACAAAGGAGAATGTTTATGGTGATGATTCAACCCAAACGGTAATAATAGAGAAAATTATAAAACAAAGTCATGAATTTTCCAATTTTAATAAAGTCTGGGAATATATAGAGAAGTTAGAGGGGAAGCATGAAAATCAGGTAGAACATTTCAGACCAGTTATTCTCACCTTTAGAGAAAGTATCACTGGGGAAATTATTGGGTTGGTCAAAAAGTTCATTTGTTTTTTTTTCTGTAAGGTGGCTTTAGTAGTAGTTAGTTTTCTTTAACTACATTCGAAACAATTCTGTTAGATTGTACTGCAACAGCTGTCATATCAGTGTTGACTTAAGAAACTTAAATAAGTGAATTTTTGTATATCCGTAATAATATTGAAGGTGGAGGAAAATATGTAACATTTCTAGTATATTATGCTTTATTATTTCTTTTTTAAATATATTTTATTGATTATGCCATTACTGTTGTCCCATTTCCCTCCCTTCATTCCCCTCCATCCTGCACACCCCTCCCCCACCATCCTCCCCCTTTCATTCATGTCCATGTGTCACAAGTTCTTTAGATTCTATATTTCCCATAGTATTCCTGCCCTCCCCCCTATTTTCTACCTACCATCTATGCTACTTATTCTCTGTACCTTCTCCCCCCTTCTCCTCCTCCCACTCCCCTGTTGCTAACCCTCCTTCTGACCTCCATTTCTATGGTTCAGCTCCTGATCTAGCTGTCCACTTAGTTTGCTTTTGTTTTAGGTGTGGTTGTTAATAACTGTGAGTTTGCTGTGCTTTCACTGTTCATATTTTTTATCTTGTTTTTCTTATATAAGTCCCTTTAACATTTCATATAATAAGGGCTTGGTGATGATGAACTCCTTGAATTTGACCTTATCTGAGAAGAACTTTATCTGCCCTTCCATTCTAAATGAAAGCTTTGCTAGATAGAGCAGTCTTGGACGTAGGTTCTTGCCTTTCATGACTTGGAATACTTCTTTCCAGCCCCTTCTTGCCTGGATGGTCTCTTTTGAGAAATCAGCTGACAGTCTGATGGGAACTCCTTTGTAGGTGACTGTCCCCCTATCTCTTGCTGCTTCTAGAATTTTCTCCTTCATTTTAATCTTGGCTAATGGAATTATGATGTGCCTTAGTGTGTTCCTCCTTGGGTCCAACTTCTTTGGGACTCTGAGCTTCCTGGATTTCTTGGAAGTCTATTTCCTTTGCCAGACTGGGGAAGTTCTCCTTTATTATTTGCTCAAATAACGTTTCCACTTGTTGCTGTTCCTCTTCCCCTTCTGGTACCTCTATAATTCAGATGTTGGAATGTTTCAAGATGTCCTGGAGGTTCCTAAGCCTCTCCTCATTTTTTTGAATTCTTGTTTCTTCATTCTTTTATGGTTGGATGTTTCTTTCTTCTCTCTGGTCCACTTCATTGATTTGAGTCCCAGTTTCCTTTCCATCACTATTGGTTCCCTGTGCATTTCCCTTCATTTCACTCTAGTGTAGCCTTCATTTTATTGTCTAATTTGCCACTAAAATCAACCAGTTCTGTGAGCTTCCTTATCACCAATGTTTTGAACTGCGCATCTGAAAGGTTGGCTATCTCTTGGTTGCTTAGAAGTGTTGGCTCTGAGGCTTTGAGTTGTTCTTCTGCTTGAGTCATAATGTTTTGGTCTGTTCACACCTGTTACATATGAGGGGCAAAAGCTTATGTGTTCACTGGGGTGGGTCAACCCAGTTGCTGGGTTGTGACTGGGGGCAGGGTCAGAGAGGGGAAAATGGCATTTGTTCGGCTCTCTCTCAGATTTCGGTCCCCTTTGGCACTTCCCACAAGCAAATTGGGCCCTTCTGGTGCTGGTTCCTGGGTGGGTGGGCTTGTGTACATTCTAAGACCCTGTGGGTCTCTCCAAGGAACTCTCCTGTGAGGCTGGGAGCCTCTCCCGCCACCTCAGTCCCCACAAGTGTTTTCAATTGGTGCTTTTAGGCTTTATTTCCTGGTGCTGGCGTTGCACAGTCTGTCTCACTGTCCGTTTTTTCACCTGGTTTATCTATGCGTGAATGTGCGACCACAGTCAGCCAGCCACCTTGTGCCCTCACTGGGTCATGAGGTGGTCCCATTGCCACCTCATGCCTGGGATCTGCCAACCACCGCCTGCACTCTTGGGTTGCAGCCCACTGCTTTTTCCTGCTGCGACCCCTCTCCGCTGGCCACTGACTCCGCCCCTCTTACGAGTCTGGATGAATGAATGGTTTGTTGTTGTCGGACTTTGGTACAGTTCAATTTTTTTGTCTGCTTTTTTTTGTGTTTCTGTTTCCAAATCTTTGTTGTCCTTAATTTTGGTTGTGCGAGGAGGTAGTGTTTCCACCTATGCCTCCATCTTGGCTAGAAGTCCTGCTTTATTATTTCAAGAAAGGTAAAACACAACTGAAATGCAAAAAACGATTTGTGCCATCTATGGAGAAGATGCTGTGACTGATCCAATGTATCAAAAGAGGTTTGTGGAGTTTTGTGCTAGAGATTTCTCACTGGACAGATGCTACACGGTCAGGTAGACCAGTTGAAATTAATAGCAATCAAATCAAGATGTTAATTGAGAATAATCAATGTTATACCATGTTGGATATAACTGATATATTCAAAATATCCAAATCAAGAAAGTTATTGGTGAAAATAAAGAATGTGTCTTTTGGGACTTCAGGCCAAGATGGAGGCATAGGTGGAAACACTGTGCCCCCTCCCACAACTAAATTTAAAGAAAGCGAAGTTTTAGAAACAAAAACGCAGCCAAAACAGTGAATATTGAACTGTACAGAAATCCAACAACAACAAACCACTCAGCCAGACTGGTAAGAGGGGCGGAGTAAGCGGTGGAGTGGGGTCGGGCTGGAAAGATCATTCCGTCCAATCGACCCAGGAGCGGAGGCAGAGGCGGTTGGTGGATCCCAAATGTGGGGTGGCGACAGGCGGACCCAGTGAAGGCCCAGGGCAGCTGGCTGACTGCAGTCACACATTCGCACACAGATAAACCAAGCAAAGGAACAGTGAGACAGACTGCTCAGGCTAGAGCCTCAGTGGTGGGAATTAGAGCCTGAAAGCACCAACTGGAAAGACTTTCTCGGGATCAAGGGGCCAGGAGAGGCTCCCAGGCTCAGAGAGTTTGTTGGAGAGACCCACAGGATCCTGGAGAGTACACAGGCCCACACACCTGGGAACCAGCACCAGAGGGCCCAATTTGCTTGTGGGAAGCTGCAGAGGGCACAAAAATTTGAGAGAGAGCAGAGCAAAGTGCTATTTTTTTTCCTCTCTGACCACGCCCCCACCTACACCATCACAACCCAACAACTGGATCACCTGGCCCTGGTGAACACCTAAGGCTCCGCCCCACATACATAACAGGTGTGAAAAGACCAAACATTATGACTCAAGAACAGCTCAAAGCCCCAGAGCCCATAATTCTAAGAGACCAAGAAATAGCCAACCTTTCAGATGCATGATTCAAAACACTGGTGATCAGGATGCTCACAGAATTGGTTGATTTTAGCCACAAATTAGAGGAACATATGAAGGCTAAACTGATTGAAATGAAGGGAAATGCACAGGAAACCAATAGTGATGGAAAGGAAACTGGGACTCAAATCAAGGAGGTGGACCAGAAGGAATAAAGAAACAACGAAACAAAAAAGAATGAAGAAACAAGAATTCAAAAAAATGAGGAGAGGCTTAAGAACCTCCAGGACATCTTGAAACATTCCAACATCTGAATTATAGGGGTACCAGAAGGGGAAGAGGAACAGCAACAAGTGGAAAACTTATTTGAGCAAATAATAAAGGAGAACTTCCCCAGTCTGGCAAAGGAAATAGACTTCCAGGAAATCCATGAAGCTCAGAGAGTCCCAAAGAAGTTGGACCCAAGAAGGAACAAACCAAGGCACATCATAATTACATTAGTCAAGATTAAAATGAAGGAGAGAATCCTAGAAGCAGCAAGAGATAAGGGGACGTCACCTACAGAGGAGTGCCCATCAGACTCTCAGTGGATTTCTCAAAAGAGACCTTATAGGCAAGAAGGGGCTGGAAAGAAGTATTCCGAGTCATGAAATCCAAAGACCTACATCCAAGATTGCTCTATCCAGCAAAGCTTTCATTTAGAATGGAAGGACAGATAAAGTGCTTCTCAAATAAGGTCAAATTCGAGGAGTTCATCATCACCAAGCCCTTATTATATGAAATGTTAAAGGGACTTATATAAGAAAAACAAGATAAAAAATATGAACAGTGAAAGCACAGCAAACTCACAGTTATTAACAACCACACCTAAAACAAAAGCAAACTAAGAGGACAGCTAGATCAGGAGCTGAACCATAGAAATGGAGATCACATGGAGGGTTAGCAACAGGAGAGTGGGAGGAGGAGAAGGGGGGAGAAGGTACAGAGAATAAGTAGCATAGATGGTAGGTAGAAAATAGGGGGGAGGGCAGGAATACTATGGGAAATACAGAATCTAAAGAACTTGTGATACATGGACATGAATGAAAGGGGGGGAATGGCGGTGGAGGGGTGTGCAGGGTGGAGGGGAGTGAGGGGGGGGAATGGGACAACTGTAATGGCATAATCAATAAAGTATATTTTTTAAAAAATGTGTCTTTTATTTTATTGAAAACTAAATGAACTTTTGGCCAACCTAATATTTACAAATATAATACATGTAGAAGTCTTTTCCATTTAAATTTAAAGTTTATTTTTTCTGAATTACAGAGAATTTCTGCTGAAGGGAAATCACATGAACATGACATATTTAGGAAGAGCTTACCGAAAAACTCATATATAAAAAATGAAAATGTCAGTGGTGGAAAGAAACTTTTGAATTCTAATTTGAGTGTGGCAGCCTTCAGCCAGAGCAAATCTCTTATCCTTCACCAGACTTACAATAGAGAGAAAGTCTATACATGCGGTGAGTGTGGAAAAGCCTTTGGCAAACAATCAATCCTTAATCGCCACTGGAGAATTCATACAGGAGAGAAACCTTATGAATGTCATGAATGTGGGAAGACTTTTAGCCATGGCTCATCCCTTACTCGACATCAGATAAGCCATAGTGGTGAGAAACCTTACAAGTGTATTGAATGTGGGAAGGCCTTTAGCCATGTCTCATCACTTACTAACCATCAAAGCACTCACACTGGAGAGAAACCATATGAATGTATGAACTGTGGAAAGTCTTTCAGTCGTGTTTCACATCTCATTGAGCATCTGAGAATTCATACTCAAGAAAAACTCTATGAGTGTCGAATATGTGAGAAGGCCTTCATTCATAGGTCGTCTCTTATTCACCATCAGAAGATTCATACTGGAGAGAAACCTTACGAATGCAGTGAATGTGGTAAAGCCTTTTGCTGTAGCTCACACCTTACTCGACATCAAAGAATTCATGCTATAGAGAAACAGTTTGAATGCAACAAATGTCTGAAAGTCTTTAGTAGCCTCTCATTTCTTATTCAACATCAGAGTATTCATACTGAAGAAAAACCCTTTGAATGTCAAAAATGCAGGAAATCCTTCAACCAGCCTGAATCACTGAATATGCATATGAGAAATCACACTAGATTGAAACCTTATGAATGCAGTATCTGTGGGAAAGCATTTAGTCACAGGTCATCCTTGCTTCAACATCACAGAATTCATACTGGAGAGAAACCCTATGAATGTATTAAATGTGGGAAGACCTTCAGTTGTAGTTCAAACCTTACTGTACATCAGAGAATTCATACTGGAGAAAAGCCATATAAATGTAATACATGTGGGAAAGCTTTTAGCAAAGGCTCAAACCTTACTGCCCATCAGAGAATACATAATGGAGAGAAATTCAGTAGTGCCATAAGTGTGGAAAAATCTTTAGGTTATATGAATCACTACATGTGTGAAAAATCATGCAAAAGAGAAAGTGTATGAATGCAGCATTTGTTGTGATACAAGTCAGCCACCGATCCTCCCTGATTCAGCATCAGAAAAATGATACTGGAGAAAAGTCTTATGAATGTAATGACTATGGGAAGGTCTTGAGCAATGGAACAAGCCTTATTGTCCAGAGCTCACACTGTAGAGAGACCAAATGAAGGCAATAAATGTGAGAATGCCTTTAGCCAGTATTAATCCCTTAATTGACACAAGTGAATCACACTGTACTTAATGATATATATATATATGTATCATTATATATGTATCATATATATATATATATCATTATGTACATGATATGCAATACACACACACACACACACACACACATATATATATATATAACAAAACAAATTGGGAAAGACATTAGGCAATACGAATTTCTTATAAAAGCATACAAACAAAGCTTATGTAAGAAATTTAGCAAAGTGTTCACTAAGTTCTTATTTTCCTAGACATGGAATGTCTAGAACAACCTGATATTCTGATGCTAGAACAAATTGAAGGATGTAGGAATTATGCATAAATCTTTGCAATGAAGCTATTTATAAATACTTTTACAGGAGAGCAAGCAAAAAAGCATATTTATTATTGATAAATATGCATTTCTTATAGCAGTAGCTTGCAATTTTACTCGAGCCCTACATAGAAATTTAGTCATCAGATGGATTGAGTAAATGTTACAAAGCTGCAAATAAGTAAAAAGTAGTGTGAATAAAATTCGTGGTCTCTAATAAAATCACTTGTATATAATAAACTCACTATGACATTGGTATTTCTTTTTTTTTTTCAAGATTTTATCCATTCACTTTTAGGGAGGGGAAGGGAGGGAGAAAGAGGGAGAGAAACATCAATGTGTGGTTGCCTTTTATATGCCCCCTACTGGGGATCTGGCTCACAACCCAGGCATGTGCCCTAGACTGGAAATTGAACCAGCAACCCTTTGGTTTGCAGGCTGGCACTCAATCCACTGAGCCACACTAGCCAGGGCACATGATAATTCTACAAAACTTTATACTATGTTCCTCTTAAAGAATTAAGATCAGACTTACTACAGCCTGTAGTGAGAGACTAGCAAACCTAAAGAAAAATTACTCCTCTGCTAAGAATGTCATTATTTTGGTAAGGACAATTCATAGTCTATTTCCAGCTGGATTAATTCACACATTTTGATTTTGTACAATTACTGTGAGAACATAACCAAGAAACAACGTACTATGAGAGATCAGAATAGGTTTCACTGTGGATGTGTATTTCAATCTGAATCCTAAAAAATGAAGACCACGTATGTAGCTGTGTGCAAGCACACACATACTGGGGGTCACTGTAGACAAAGCAGACAACAAGTTTTGTTGTACTTGCTGCAGGTGGACATTATGATCCAGTGTCTAGCTTCAACTTTTATGATTTTGAGCTATCACTGTTGGCAGCATCATTCGTAATAGCAGTGGTCATTTCTCCATAAATCATAGTTAAAGGGGTTTGCCTTGAAACTAATAGTCCGGACCTTTCCCTATTACTTCTCCAGCCCACCCACTAACTTTAAAAGCACTGATTTTATGCAATATATGTCTTGAAATAAGAGTTTTTGCTTTCTACAATGAACATTGAGAGATAGTTGTGTTTTATAAGGGAGACAGCTTCAAATATACTAAGTTTTATATAAGAAGTGGAATAGTCTTACTGGTCCCCATGGTTTCCTATCTTGTGACTAGAAAGGAACACAGATCAATTATTAAGATTGTGTGGACACTGTTGGAGGTAAAGGGCGGTTTATATTTCAGGTTGTGTTCTCTATGGCAAGTATCTCCATGCCTCCTTCAGCAAAATATTTTTCCCTTTGGCCATGCAGTTTCTTCAGCCTAAAATATTTCCCATATTCCCATTATTATCAATGGGAAAATTACTTGCCAGAGAGAGTACTGTTCACATTTCAGAGTTCACTTTAGGTATTACCCCAGGCTTCCTCAGGTAATAATGGAAAGAATGAGGGATTTAAAAAAAAAGACATATAGAAAACAGTGGTAGACATAAGTTCGTCCTTTCCGGTAATTATTTTAAATATAAGTAGATTAAACTCATGAATCAAAAGACGAGTATTGGTAGAATGTGTTTAATTGTGTTTCTTCAGAATTTTACTTATTTTTAGAGAGGAAGAGCAAGAGAATAAGAGGGAGAGAAATTGGTTGCCTCTCACATGCCACCAACCAGGAACCTGGTCCACAAGCCAGGCATGTACCCTGACTAGAAATTGAACTGGTAATCTTTCTGTTTGCAGGATGATGCCCAATCCACTGAGCCATACCAGTCAGGACTAGAATGGATTTCTAAAAACAAGCCAAAAAAACATGATCCACTATATGTCGTACAAAAGACTTGCATTAGAACCAAAAACAAATAGGTTTTTGAAAGTGGAACAGTGGAAAGCTTTTTCAAGCAAATAGTAACCAAAAGATAGCTATGGTGTCTATACTAACATTAGACAAAAACATGCTTTATTTTTTAACTTTAATTCTTATTCAAGTACAGTTTTCTATTGTATATTCCCTGCCCTGTGTTCCCCCCCAAGTGCTCCCCACCTCCCTCCCATTTCCACCTCCCACCTTAATTATTGTCCATGTGTCCTTTATACTTATTCATGTGAGTCCCTCCCCTTTTCCCCTATGATTCTCTCCCCTCTCCTCTCTGGACCCTGTCAGCCTGTTCCGTATTTGAGTGTCATTGGTCATATTTTGCTTGCTTGTCTGTTTTGTTGTTTAGATTCCTGTTAAAGGTGAGATCATATGGTATTTGTCTTTCACCGCCTGGCTTATTTCGCTCAACATAATGCTCTCCAGTTCCATCCATGATGTTGCGAAAGGTAGGAGCTCCTTCTTCCTTTCTGAAGCATAGAATTCCATTGTGTAAATGTACCATAGCTTTTTGATCCAGTCATTTACCGATGGGCATCTAGATTGCTTCCAACTCTTTTTTTTTTTTTTAATATAATTTTTATTTAATTCTTGTTCAAGTACAGGTTTCTGTCTTATAATCCCAACCCTGCCCGCCCCCCACCCCATGCTCCCCGCCTCCCTCCCCTTTCCACCCCCCACCCTTAGTTATTGTCCATGTGTCTTTTATACTTGTTCATGTGAGTCCATTCCCTTTTCCCCTATGATTCTCTCCCCTCTCCCCTCTGGGCCCTGACAGCCTGTTCCATATTTGAGTGTCATTGGTTGTATTTTGCTTGCTTGTTTGGTTTGTTTAGATTCCTGTTAATGGTGAGATCATATGATATTTGTCTTTCACCGCCTGGCTTATTTCGCTCAGCATAATGCTTTCCAGTTCCATCCATGATGTTGCAAAGGGTAGTAGTTCCTTCTTCCTTTCTGCAGCATAGAATTCCATTGTGTAAATGTACCATAGTTTTTTGATCCAGTCATTTACCGATGGGCATCTAGGCTGCTTCCAACTCTTGGCTATCGTAAATTGTGCTGCTATGAACATCGGGGTGCATAGGTTCTTTTGGATTGGTGTTTCAGGGTTCTTAGGATATACTCCCAAGAGTGGAATTGCTGGGTCAAAAGGTACGTTCATTTTTAGTTTTCTTAGAAAATTCCATACTGTTTTCCATAGTGGTTGTACCAGTCTGCAATCCCACCAACAGTGAACTAGAGTCCCCTTTTCCCCACAACCTCTCCAGCACTTGTTGTTTGTTTCTTTGTTTATGATAGCCAATCTGACTGGTGTTAAGTGGTATCTCATTGCGGTTTTAATTTGCATCTCTCTGATAGCTAGTGATATCGAGCATCTTTTCATGTGTCTCTGGATTCTCTGTATGTCCTCCTTGGAGAAATGTCTGTTCAAGTCCTCTGCCCATTTTTTGATTGGGTTGCTTGTCTTCTTTGAGTGGAGCCGAATGAGTTCTTTGTATATTTTGGAGATTAAACCCTTATCTGAGGTATCATTGGCAAATATGTTTTCCCAAGCTGTTGCTTCTCTTTGTATCTTGATACTGTTTTCCTTAGCCATGCAGAAGCTTTTAATTTTGATGAGATCCCATTTGTTTATTCTTTCCTTTATGTTCCTTGCTCTAGGGGACGTATCAGTAAAAATATTGCTGCGTAGAATATCTGAGATTTTCTTGCCAAGGCTCTCCTCTAGGGTTTTAATGGTTTCACGGCTTATATTTAAGTCTTTTATCCACCTTGAATTTATTTTGGTGTATGGTGTAAGTTGGTGCTCAAGTTTCATTTTTTTGCATGTAGCTGTCCAGTTCTCCCAACACCATTTGTTGAAAAGGCTGTCTTTACTCCATTTTATGTTATTGCCCCCTTTGTCGAATATTAATTGACTGTAGAGAGTTGGGTTTATTTCTGGGCTCTCTGTTCTATTCCATTGGTCTATGTGCCTGTTTTTGTGCCAGTACCAGGCTGTTTTGATTACAGTGGCCTTGTAATACAGTTTGATATCAGGTATTGTGATCCCTCCTACTTTGTTCTTCTTTCTCAAAATTGCAGCAGCTATTCGGGGTCTTTTCTGGTTCCATATAAATTTTTGAAGTGTTTGTTCTATGTCTGTGAAATACGCCATTGGTACTTTAATAGGTATTGCATTGAATCTGTAAATTGCTTTGGGTAGTATGGACATTTTGATGATGTTAATTCTTCCAATCCATGAACACGGTATATGTTTCCATTTATTTGTGTCTTCCTTGATTTCTTTCTTCAGTGTTGTGTAGTTTTCTGCATACAGGTCTTTTACCTCCTTGGTTAGGTTTATTCCCAGATATTTTATTTTTCTTTTTGCTATATCGAATGGGATTTTTTTCCTGATTTCTGCTTCTGCTGCTTCATTGTTGGTATACAAAAATGCCTTTGATTTCTGGATATTAACTTTGTATCCCGCTGTTATGCCAAATTCATTTATTAGTTCCAGCAGTTTTTTGGTAGAGGCTATAGGGTTTTCCATGTACACTATCATGTCATCTGCAAACAATGCCAGTTTTGTTTCCTCCTTTCCGATTTGGATGCCTTTTATTTCCTTTTCTTGTCTGATCGCTGCAGCTAGAACTTCTAATACTATATTGAATAGAAGTGGTGAAAGTGGGCAACCTTGTCTTGTACCTGATCTTAGTGGAAAAGCTTTTAGTTTTTGCCCATTGAGTATGATGTTGGCTGTAGGTCTTTCATATATGGCCTTTATTATATTGAGGAATGTTCCCTCTATTCCCACCTTGCTGAGTACCTTTATCATAAATGGGTGTTGTACCTTATCAAAAGCTTTTTCCGCATCTATTGATATGACCATGTGGTTTTTGTCTTTGCTTTTGTTTATTTCGTGTATTACATTTATTGATTTGCGTATATTGAACCATCCTTGCATCCCCGGGATGAATCCCACTTGGTCGTGGTGTATGATCTTTTTGATATATTGTTGGATGCGATTTGCCAATATTTTGTTGAGGATTTTAGCATCTATGTTCATCAGTGATATTGGTCTGTAATTTTCTTTCTTTGTTGTGTCTCTATCTGGCTTTGGGATTAGGGTGATGCTGGCTTCATAGAAAGAGTTGGGGAGTTTTCCCTCCTTTTGGATTTTTTGGAATAGTCTGTGAAGAATAGGGGTTAGCTCTTCCTTAAAAGCTTTGTAGAATTCTCCTGTGAAACCATCTGGCCCAGGGCTTTTGTGTGATGGGAGTTTTTTGATTACTTCTTCAATTTCATTTGCTGTTATTGGCCTGTTCAGGTTTTCTGCTTCTTTTTCATTGAGTTTTGGAAGATTATATTTTTCTAGAAATTTGTCCATTTCACCCAGGTTTTCAAATTTCTTGGCATACAGTTCCGCATAGTAATTTCTTACAATCCTTTCTATTTCTGTGGTATCAGTTGTAATCTCTCCTCTTTCATTTCTGATTGTGTTTATTTGTGTCCTCTCTCTTCTTTTCTTAATGAGCCTACTTAAAGGTTTGTCTATTTTGTTTATCTTTTCAAAAAACCAACTCCTGGATTCATTGATCTTTAGAATTGTGCTTTTAGTCTCTATGTCATTTAATTCTGCTTTGATCTTGGTTATTTCCTTCCTTCTACTTGCTCTGGGCTGTCTTTGTTGTTGTTCCTCGAGTTCTTGCAGGCGTTGGGTTAGGTTGTTTGTTTGAAATGTTTCTATCCTCTTTAGGTGAGCCTGTATCGCTATGAACTTCCCTCTCAGGACTGCCTTCACTGTGTCCCATAAATTTTGGGTTGTGGTGAGTTCATTTTCATTTGTTTCAAGGAGTTTTTTGATTTCCTCCCTAATTTCAATCTTGACCCATTCATTGTTCAATAGCCTACCATTCAGTCTCCATGATTTTGGGTGTTTTGGGTTTTTTCCTGTGGGGTTGGTTTCCAATTTCAGTCCCTTGTGATCAGAGAAGATGCTTGGTATGATTTCTATTTTCCTGAAGTTGTTGAGACTGGTTTTGTGTCCTATCATGTGATCTATCTTTGAAAATGTTCCATGTGCGTTTGAAAAGAAAGTGTATTTAGTTTCTTTGGGATGGATGGCTCTATATATATCAATTAGGTCCATTTCTTCTAGAGTGTCGTTTAATGCTGCTATATCTTTGTTGATATTTTGTTTGGAAGATCTGTCCATTTTTGACAGTGGGGTGTTAAAATCCCCTACTATAATTGTGTTGCTGTCAATATCTTTCTTGAGGTCCTCTAGGATTTTCTTTATATATTTGGGTGCTCCTGTGTTGGGTGCATATATATTTATGATGTTAATGTCTTCTTGGTGGATTCTTCCCTTGAGTATTATGAAGTGACCTTCTGGGTCTCTCTTTATAGCCTTTTTTTTGAAGTCTATTTTGTCTGATATGAGGATTGCTACCCCGGCTTTTTTTTCATGTCCATTTGCTTGGAAAATTTGTTTCCATCCTTTCACTTTCAGTCTGTGGTGGTCTTTTGTCCTCAGGTGAGTCTCTTGTAGGCAGCATATGTGTGGGTCATGCTTTCTTATCCATTCAGCTATTCTATGTCTCTTAATTGGTGCATTTAATCCATTTACGTTTAAAGTTATTATCGAAAGGTACTTATTCATTGCCATTTATGTACCTGTGTTCCTCTCTGTCTCTCTCTTTTCCTTCCTTTCCTTAAAGCAGCCCTTTTAGTAATTCTTGTAGAGCAGGTTTTGTGGAGGCGTATTCTTTTAGACTTCTTTTGTCTTGGAAGCTCTTTATTTGGCCTTCTATCTTGATTGAGAGCCTTGCTGGATAAAGCAGTCTCGGTTGTAGGCCTCTGTTTCTCATTACTTGGAATATTTCCTGCCATTCTTTTCTTGCTTGGAATGTTTCCGTTGAGAAGTCATTAGCCAACCTTATTGGGACCCCCTTGTATGTTACTTCCTTTTTCTCCCTTGCTGCCTTTAGGATTCTCTCTTTGTCCTGGAGTTTTGCCATTTTAATGATGATGTGTCTTGCAGTAGGCCTCTTTGGGTTCCACCTGCCTGGGACTCTCTGCGATTCCTGGATTCGTGTGACTTTCTCTCCCCTCATCTTAGGAAAATTTTCTGTTATTACTCTTTCAAGTAGGTTTTCTATCCCTTGTTCTTCTTCTTCCCCTTCTGGTATTCCTATTATTCGGATATTATTACGTTTCATATTGTCTTGTATTTCTCTTAGACTCTCCTCATTTTTTCTGATTCTCTTTTCCATTACCTCGTCTGTCTGGGAGATTCTTTCCACCTTGTCTTCGAGCTCGCTTATGCGGTCCTCCGCCTCATCAATCCTACTCTTCATACCTTCTACTGTGTTCTTCAATTCAGAAATTGTATTTTTCATTTCCTCTTGGCCTTTGCTGATGGCTTCTATTTCCTTTTTCATGCTGGTATAATTTGTGGAGAGTTCATTGTAGCTCCCCTGTAGTTTCTGGTAGTTCGTTGTAAGCTCTTTGAATTTCCTGATAACCAGTGCTTTGAATTCCACATCTGATAGTTGACTGGCCTCTATTTCATCTAACATTCTTTCTGTGGCTTCCTCCTTTTCTTTCATTTGGGGATTGTTTCTTTGTCTCCCCATTGTTTGTGCTGCTCTTCTCGTTGGCCTCAGCTTCTTAGATTGATCTGTTCTGGTACCCTGAGTTTATGGCGTGAACTCCTGTGGTAGGATACCTGTGGAATTCAGTGGTGCAGTCTCCTGTAGGTATCTTGGTCTTCTCTGCTCTCTCTACTCCTCCGGTTGGTGTCCAGCGAGTCAACCCGTTTGGTCTCACTAACTGCAGCAGCCTGAGGGGCTGTTATTGTGGCTCTTCTCGCGCCTTGGTACACTCAACTGGTCTTGCCAGTACCCCCCAAGATCCAGACTGGCGCCTCTCACCCGCACCCTACTGAGAGCAGATTTTCTCCCAGGCTTCCCAGCCCTGGTCTGACATGAGGGTGCACGCTCCCAGCCTGGCTTTCTTGTTCTCGTAGGCTTGGGTGTGGACCTTTCCCTGTGTTGTGGCTGAATACACAGGGCAACTCACAATTCTCCCAAACCCAACAGCAACAGCCCGACTCCCTGTGTTTCCCTGTCTGCGCCGACTGAGTAGGGGTGAAGCTGGTGACTGGCTCTCTTCCAGGGGCCCAGCCAGCAGCCAGAGACTCCCCGAATTTATTCGCCAGCCAGTGCAGGTCCTGTGCCACAGGGATCACCTGGGCGACTCTCAATTCCCCAAGCCGAGGGTCGGCGCAGACCCCGCCCCACCGGAAAAGCACGGGCGACTGGCAGTTCCCCGAGGCCCCTCGGGACCGCGGAGGTGCGCGCTACCCAAGGTCCAGGAAACCGAGGCGCGCCGGCTGTAGGAGCCCGAGCCAGCGATGTCGCGGGTCGCCCAGGTGCCGGGGAGGTGCGCGCCACCCAAGGTCCAGGAAACCCGGTGCCCGGGGGACGCGCGCGGCTGTATGAGCCCGTCGGCGATGGCACAGGCCACTCGGGAACCGGGGAGGCGTGAGCGACTTGCAGCTGGTCCAGCTGAAGATCAATGCTTGACTCACAGTGTCTCCCAGTCCGCGCCAGCTGAGCAAGGATTCAGACGGTCTGCACAGCCTCGCCACCGGCGAGCAGGGATGGAGCTGATCTGTGCCGGCTGAGTAGGGATGGAGCTCGAAACTGACCCACTTCTGGAGGCCCTGACAGCAGTCCGAGATTCCCCGGGACTGCTCGCAGGCAGGCACGGGCCCCTTGAAGCAGGGAGTGCTCTGGCAACTCTCAGTTCTCCCAAGCCAGCAACCTGACTCCACGAGTTATCGGAGCTTGCTTCCGAATGCTCACTCCTCTCTCTGCCACTACTGGAAGACTGATCTCTTATGGTGTTTTCCAATCTGCGCCCTGCCGGACAGGGGTGGTGCCGGTGACCAGTTCTCTCCCAGAGCCGGTGTTGCCCACCCTCGGCTCTCAGAGACCGGGGCGGCCGGCCCGGGCCCTGGCTTGGCCTGGCAGGGGGCCCCCGCCACCGCCTCTGTGCTGCTCCCTCGTACCTTGTTGATTTGTGGTCGTCTCCTCTCCTCAACTTCTGGTCATTCAGTGTCCGCTACAGTCTCTGGAGTCCTGCTTTCTTATATGCTGAGTCCCAGATTAGCATCTGCTGTGTTCTTCTGCAGATCAGCCAGGTCCTTCTCCGGCGCGTGGAGAGAAGCGAAATCCTTTGTCCTACTCCGCCGCCATCTTCCCAGGTCCCTCTGCTTCCAACTCTTGGCTATTGTAAATTGTGCTGCTATAAACATTGGGGTGCATAGGTTCTTTTGGATTGGTGTTTCAGGGTTCTTAGGATATACTGCTAGTAGTGGAATTACTGGGTCAAAAGGCACGTTCATTTTTAGTTTTCTTAGAAAGTTCCATACTGTTTTCCATAGTGGTTGTACCAGTCTGCAATCCCACCAACAGTGAACTAGGGTCCCCTTTTCCCCACAACCTCTCCAGCACTTGTTGTTTGTTGCTTTATTTATGATGGCCATTCTGACCGGTGTAAAGTGGTATCTCATTGTGGTTTTAATTTGCATCTCTTTGTTAGCTAGCAATATCGAGCATCTTTTCATGTGTCTCTGGATCCTCTGTATGTCCTCCTTGGAGAAATGTCTGTTCAAGTCCTTTGGCCATTTTTTAATTGGGTTGCTTGTCTTCTTTGAGTGGAGTCGAGTGAGTTCTTTGTATATTTTGGAGATTAAATCTTTGTCTGAGGTATCATTGGCAAATATGTTTTCCCAAACTGCTGCTTCTCTTTTTATCTTGGTACGGTTTTCCTTAGCCATGCAGAAGCTTTTAATTTTGATGAGATCCCATTTGTTTATTCTTTCCTTTATGTCCCTTGCTCTAGCGGACGTATCAGTAAAAATCTTGCTGCGTGAAATATCTGAGATTTTCCTGCCAATGTTCTCCTCTAGGGCTTTAATGGTTTCACGGCTTATATTTAAGTCTTTTATCTGCCTTGAATTTATTTTGGTGTATGGTGTAAGTTGGTGCTTGAGTTTCATTTTTTTGCATGTAGCTGTCCAGTTCTCCCAACACCATTTGTTGAAAAGGCTATCTTTACTCCATTTTATGTTATTGCCCCCTTAGACAAAAACATGCTTTAAGTCCAAAAAGATTACAAGTGAACTAGAAGGTCATTATATATTAATAAAATGTTCAACATAGCAAGAAGATATGTTATAAACATTTACACATCTAATAACATTCCAATCAAAATATATGAAGCAAAAATTGACAGTTCAAGAGAGGAATAGACAGTTCTACATTAACAGTGGGTGACTTCAGTACCCCATCTTCAATAATGGATAGCTCAACCACACAATACAAAAAGAAAAGGAGGACTTAACTCAATAAACCAACAACACCTAACAGACAAATAATACTACCCCAGAACTGTAGAATACACATTCTTCTCAATTGCACATGGGACACTCTCCAGGATAGACCATATACAAGTATTAATAGATTTAAAACAAGTATTAATGGATTTAAAAAGATGTCATACTAAGTAACTTCCTTGACAACAAGATTAAGTTAGACAATAAGAAAGGGAAAACTGGGAAATTCATAAATATGTGGAAATCAAACTGCACTCTTTTTTAAAAAGATTTTTTATTTCTTTCTAGAGAGAGGGGAAGGGAGGGAGAAAGAGAGGGAGAGAAACATCAATGTGTGGTTGCCTCTCATATGTCCCCTACTGGGGAGCTGGCCTGCAACCCAGGCATGTGCCTTGGCCGGGAACCAAGCCAGGGACTGACAGACAGACCTAGGCAGGCCTAAGGAATGGAAAATCACCAGGCAGGAAACAGCACCCATGAGAAACTGCCTGATGACCCCACCCAGGACAAACAGATGCTTGGTTAAGATTGAGGTATGGGGTCAGCCTATCCAGCATAACAGGATGCAGTTTTAATCCAAGGCTGACAAGCCTTTCTACAGAACAACAGTCAGTAGAAATAGCAACCGGCTCTAGCCAATTAGACTCTGACACCCCAACCAGTTATCCTTTGTGGGTTTTTGCACTTAAAAACTCTGCCCTAAGAACAACCGAGCAAGTCTTAACCTCCCTTGGGTGGCTCCACTTTCCTCTCTTTTTCCTTGCTAATAAACTCTGCACCTTAGCTCACTGTTCTGTCTGTCTAGTTTCTTGAATGACTCCAACCTAACAGTGACTTTTTGGTTTGCAGGATGGCACTCAATCCACTGAGCCCCACTGGCCAGGGCTAAACTGCACACTTAAAACAACTGTTGTGATCTGAATATTGTGTACTCCCCAAATTCTTATGATGAAATCATACTGCTCAATGTGAGGGTATTAGGAGGTGGGGATTTGGGGAGGTGCTTAGGTAATGAGGGTAAAGTCCTCATGAATGGGATTAGCTTTCTTATAAAAGAGACTACAGAACTCTAGCACGCTTATGCCATGTGAGGATAAAATGAGGAATTTGTAACGTAGAAGAAAGCCCAATGATGCTGACACCCTGATCTTAGACTTCCAGCTTTAAGAACTGTGAATAATAAATTCCTATTGCTTATAAGAAACCCCACCTTTGGTATTGTGTTATAGGAAACTGAATGGACTAAGACAACAATCAATGGGTCAAAGAAGAAATCACAAATAAATTAAATCAAAAAATACTTAAAGACTAATGAAAAGGAAAACACAACATAACAAACTTAATGGTATACAGCAAAAGCACTACTAGGAGTGAAACTTATAGCAGTAATTGCCTACATAAAATTATCAGAAATCAATAGCATAACTTCACACCTTCAGGAATTACAAAAGAACAAACTAAAAGCTACAGATGGAAGGAAATAAAAAAAACAGAGTGGAGATATCTAAATAGAAAACAGAAAGAAAAAGAGAAAATAAAATCAAAATGCAAATCATTGAAAAAATTGACAAAACTTGATATTTTAGAGGATACAAAGATGGTGGTGCTACAGAACAGGGCCAAGGGTGGGTATGATATGCTATTTCCAAAAGGACCCCCAGGTTTGCCATGCCCACCACCAGACGAAAGATGTCTCTTAATGCCAGAGATTTGTGAAAAGGAAAGGAAATGTTTATTTAAAGCTATACAGACTTAAAGTAGTAACCTAATGTCTTCATTAAAATATTAAAGTCCTGCACTGGCAGGTGTAGCTCAGTGGATTCAGCACGGGCCTGTGAAGCAAAGGGTTGCTGGTTCAATTCCCAGTGAGAGCAAATGCCTGGGTTGCAGGCCAGGTCCCCTGTAGGGGACACATGAGAGGCAACCACACATTGATGTTTCTCTCCTCCTCTTTCTCTTTCCTTTCTCCTCTCTCTAAAAATAAATAAATTAAATATTTTAAAAAATAAAATATTAAAGTCCTTTAGGATACCCACAGATGCACACAGTCCTTCCTTTTCCCTTTGCCCTAACCTGGGGTGTCATATCTCAGGAAAAGAAGTAGAAGTCCATGATTCAGGCTCCTGGCACCGTCAGCTGTGTCACCACCAGGATCTCCAGTTAATCCAAAGTTATGTGGCACGTTCTCATGACCCACCAGCCAGATTCCTTTCACCCCTTTTCTTTCAGGCAAAGTCTCTCCTGCTTCCTAAGCCACGTGTCCAAAGGGAGTACCCTGAAGCCACATGGTCCTCACTCTGGCAAAACTACGTGGTTCCCTCCTACCAAAGCTGCGGGGGTCCCCACTCTGGCAAAACCAAATGGTTCTCTCTTGCATGGCTGCCAAGTCTGGGTTTAAATACCTGTGCCAACCTTCCTCTGGGCCCCTGTTTCCACCTCCTCTTACAATCAGTTACCTGCCAGCATTCCTGTATTATTCCAAGTTTACTGGGCTGCCATCATGAGACTGGGCAGGTGTGGCCCTATATCATGGAGTCAATCTTCTCTAAGCTCTGACACAGGTTCTGTAACCAGGAGCAGCTGCCCCCCCCCCTTACATCTTGGGTGGGAGTGACTTCCATCCCCCTGGCTCAAGGCTTGGCCACAGCTATTCAACATATCTATGCAACCAGTTAAAGGCTATAGATATGTTAAATGACCATGCCAGAGGTTAGCTGCAAAGCTGTTGCTGTACAAAATAGCTCTGCTTGTTCCTGCTCCATGTGTCCCTTTCCCCAACTCACACCTGTGGGGCGGGGGGGTGGGGGGTGAGAACATCCTATGTGTCTTTCTAATATTTCCCGGACACCTTGAGTTCTGGACCCCATTCCAAATCCCTGTTTGGGGCCCCCTCTTGGCTGCACCCTGTTACAGTGGTGAGGTAGGTGGGAGCAGAGCCTAATTCCCCCTGTGCACAGCTAGAACACCTAGCTTATCTTCTGAGGAACAGACTGAACAGCCAATGGAAAACCAGCATATATAAAGGTAGGAGGCCAAAATTGTAGAGGACATTGAAAAATAGATGGTAAGGAGATTGCATTAGGACAGTAAGTTCTCTGGGAGCAGCGCAGGGACCAGGGATGCTGCAGCCCCAGGCCTGGTACCTGCGGCAGGATCCTTGGATGAGAGCCAAATTAACAGCTCCCTCCCCTGCCAAACAGGGAGGATAGAGCTGCTCAAGGATGGACCTGGATGCTTGAAGTCACTGTGAGGAATAGAGATGAAGTGGGAGACACACAGAGGTGGTGTTTACTTGCCGAGACTGTAGACGCCGGTTGGGTCATTACCAGAGAAATTGGGGAGCCCAGTGACACCTGGAGAAGGGAAAATAGTTGGGCCATGACTGACCCGGACCCAGATAGTCTCAGGTCTGGTTAGAAAGTTGGGTTATGGGAGAAGCCAGGCACCTGTTAGGAGCAGCAGGCTTAAACAGGGGGATTTTGCTCAAAAAAGGGCTCTTGGTGGCTGTTTAGGGAACTCCCCCACAGCAGCTGCCACTGCTGCCCCGGCCACCACAACCACAGCCACACCCCTGTACCTGCGCAGCTGGGCTGGCTCACTAAGAGGAAGGAGGAGGCACCTCCTTTAGGGGACCGGCTTTAGTCTGGCAAATGTGACTCAGCTCTGTATGGAAAACCTACAGAGGTGAAGTGGTGGGCAGGAGCCAGACCTTTAAACCAAGTTTTCCCATGAAAATCAGGCCTAGAAAATGCATACAGACTGTTATGGCTTGCTCTTGCTAAAACTCCATCACCCTGTTCTAAAACAGCAAATGTGTATTGTCTATCTTCAAGGTAATATCCAAAGCTTGTGTGAATTTGCCCAAGGACAGAGCTAATCGGCCCATCGCCATTCCCCTCTGCATGTTATTTTCATTTCCTTGATTGTACCTAAAATGTAGCCAATAATATTCTATGTAATAGATAATAAATCTTTCTGTGATGTAAGACCTGAGGAAAACAATAAAAGCCTGTCTAGGCAAGGGTAGAGGCGCTCCCCTCTTGAGAGAGTGGCCAAGGCACCCATAGGCACTCTTCCCTTGAGAGAGTAGTCATGCTGTTCCCTTTTCTCCACAGGATTGCTGTCACCTGTGCATTCATTCTCATTGTCAGAGACAACAGGCAGACTCTGCTGGCCAGAGTCTGCCACAGCCTCCCCCACAACCCCCACAGAGAAAAGTAGCAGGGCTCAGGGAGTTAGCAGTTCTTAGAAATACTTAGATCAGTGGAGGCGCTGAACTAACCTGAAGAGGCTTGAGAATGCCTAGTACCTAGGACAGCGAAGTGTGAGAAGGTGGTGTGTGAGCTGCCCCTAATTAGTGTACCTCAAGGATGGTACATTGGGTAGACTGAAGGTGCCAGCCTGGTGCAGACAGGTAGTGGGGGGCTGGCCACACATGGAGGACCTGGGCGGGAGGCTGGGCAACTGTGAACATTGCAGCCCAGACCTGGCTCCCATCCTCACAAAACCATAGGGAGAAAAGTGAAACCCAGCCGTCATCAGCCTGCTGCAGCCAGAAAGACCAACAGAACTTGCTAGGCCAGTTTAAAGTCAGCAGGAGGCTTTTCTTTCATTATTATTATTTTTTTCCTTCCCAAATGAGACAATAAGATCTGGAGCTGTGAAAGGACCAGAGTCAGACCCAAAGAGGGATCACAAGGCTAACCCCAACAACTGAGAAACAGACAAATTTCACTTTGCTATTCCAGAGAACTTGTATGTTATTGTTTATTTGTATTATTATTATTTTGTTATTTTTACTAATCTTATTTTATTAGTATTTTCTTATTTCCCTTCTTTCTGTTTAATTTTCTTCCTTTTATTCATTTGTTTAATTGCATTGTTTGACTGATTTTCCCTCTTCTTTTTTCATAGTGTATTTTTAATTTTCCTTCTTTCATTTAACTTGTGTCTCAATAGTACACTACTCTAGGTCATGTACTTCCTATTCTTGTTATTCAGATCATATAGATTCTATCATATGATTGTTGTTTCAGTATTATTGTAAATAATTGTTGTTCCATACAATTGTAAGTACTATACAGCACCCCTCTTGGACCTTAGCCCATTTCACTATCTTCCAGAACTTTACTGCTGTTATGGTTAACACTATTCTGTCACACACTATGCCTATTTTCTACCCTTTACTCTCACTATATCTCATACTCTGACCTCCCACAAGCTCACTGTTCTCTGGATTCAACTCACAATCATTCACCCCTCTATCAAGAGTTTTATCTTTTTTCTTCCCTTTCTAAAAAATGGTTACTTGGGTGAAATATCACAGTTAACACTATACTTATCCAAAGGATCCCCTATTCCCACTCTATGGGTTGGTATGTTAAATCTCACAGAATATACTCCTTCAGGCTTAATTCATTTTGCCTGCTGCCTCCAACTGATCATATAAAAGAGTAAATGGGAGATGTGAACACCTTCTCTTGTAATCTGAAATTACAAGAGAAACTATCCAGGATAAACAACCAAACAATAGTGAGAGAGAAGCCTCATGACCTCAGACAGGCAGAAGAACCAGCTTTGACACAACCTGTCCCCACCTGCACAACAGCATACAGGACATAGTGGGTGGAGTGACCCCCAGTTAACCAGCTGGAAGAAAGGACCCATGAAAGAAAGACCCCAAAACAATTAAAACCCAAATATATCCAGAGAGCCAACATAAATGGCAGCCCAAGAGCAGAAAGTTTAGGAGATCAAGGAGACTGCACCACTGAATCTCACAGGTCTCCTACCATAGAAGTTCACATCACAAACCCTGGGAGTGAGAACAGATCAATTTAAGAAGCAGAGGCTAACACAAAGAGTCTCACAACAATGGACATATAAAGAAACAATCCCCAAATGAAAGGAAAGGAGGAAGCCTCAGAAAGAATGCTAAATGAAGTCGAGACAAGTCAACTATCAGATATTGAGTTCAAAGCAATGGTTATAAGGAAACTCAGTGAGCTCACAGAGATTTACCAAAAACTACAGGGAAACTATGATGAATTCACTGTAAACTGTGAATCAAAAAGGAAATAGAAACTATCAACAAGGGCCAAGAGGAAGTGAAGAATGCAATTTTTGAACTGAAGAACACAGTAGAAGGAATCAAAAGCAGATTAGATGAAGCAGAGGATTGAATCAGTGAGCTGCAGGACAAGGTAGAAAAAACACCCAGAATGAACAAGACAAGGAAAAGAGGCTCAGAAAGAATGAAGAAGTGTTAAGGGAAGTGCAGGACAACATGCAACATATTAATATCTGTGTAATAGGGATACCGGAATGAGAAGAAGAAGAGCAAGGGATACAAAACCTGTTTGGAAAAGTAGTGGATGGGAAACTTCCCTAATTTGATGAGAGAAAAAGTCACACAAATCCAGGAAACACAGAGTCCCAATGAAGAGGAACCTAAAGAGGCCCACTCTAAGACACATTATAATTAAATGGCAAAATTCCAAGACAAAGACAGAATCTTAAAGGGAGAATGGGAGAAACAAGAAGTAACATACAAGGGAGCCTCAATAAGGCTAGCAGTTGACTTCTCAATGGAAATGCTATAAGCCAGAAGGGAATAGCAAGGAATATTCCAAGTAATGAAAACTAAAGGCCTGCAACCAAGACTACTCTATCCAGCAAGGCTCTCAGTTAAAGTGGAAGGCCAAATCGGGAGCTTCCCAGACAAAAGAAGCCTCAAAGAATACAAGTCCACCAAATATGCAAGAGATGCTAATAGGGCTGCTTTAAGAAGAGGAATAAAAAGAGTGAGAGAGAGAGAGAGGAACACAGGTATGAATGAAGTAAAATGGCAATAAGTACCTATCAATAAGAACCTTAAATATAAATGGTTTAACCTTTAAATATAAATATAAATGATTAACTGTTCCAATCAAAAGACATAGAATAGCTGAATAGGTTAAAAATCATGGACTTTCAGCCAAGATGCAGATGTAGGTAGACACATTGTGCCTCCTCGCATAACCAAAACAAAAACAACAACAAATTTAAAAACAAAAAAACAACCAGAACTGACAGAAAATCAAACCATAGGGAAGTCTGACAACCAAAGAGTTAGAAAAAAAACATTCATCCAACCAGCAGAAGGGGTGGACACGGGCAGCCTGGTAGAGAGGACTCACAGCAAGACAGTGGCTGGTGGACCCCAGCAGGCAAGGCAAGGGCTGGTGGGCTGGGTGAGGTGGTGGCTTGTGGACTGGGTGGTCCCACATTCACGTGCAGATAAACCAGGAGAAACAACTGGGGAGTAAGACAGACTGAGCAACCTAGGGTTTAGGCATGGGGAAATAGTCTCAAAGCCTCTGACTGAAAACACCTGTGGGGGTTCAGTGGGAGAAACTCCCAGCCTCGCAGGAGACTTAATTGGAGAGACCCATGGGGTCCTAGAAAATACGCAAACCCACCCACTTGGGAACCAGCACAAGAAGGGCCCAATTTGACTGTGGGTAGCTGGGGAAGTGACTGAAAACTGGCAGAGAGCATAGCAAGTGGCACTGTTCCCTCTCAGATCCCACTCCCACATACAGTGTCACAACACAGTGACGTGGGTTGCTCTGCCCTAGTGAACACCTAAGGCTCTGCCTTGTACTACATAACAGGTGTGATAAGGGGGGAAAATGGCCCAAATGAAAGAACAATTCAAAGCTCCAGAAAAAATACAACTAAGCAACAAAGAGATAGCCAACCTATCAGATACACAGTTCAAAACACTGGTTATCAGGATGCTCCAGGAACTTGATTGGCACTTCAACAGCATAAAAAAAAAAAAGATGCAGGCAGCAATGAAGGTTGCACTGTGTGAAATAAAGAAAAATCTACAGGGAAACAACAGTGAAGGGAAGGAAACCTGGACTCAAGTTAACAGTTTGGGGCAGAAGGAAGAAAGAAACACTCAACTAGAACAGAATGAAGAAATAAGAATTCAAAAAAAAAAATGAGGAGAGGTTTAGGAACCTCCAGGACATCTTTAAACATTCCAACACCCGAATTATAGGGGTACCAGAAGGAGAAGAGGAAGATGGAGAAATTAAAAACTTATTTGAACAAATAATGAAGGAGAACTTCCCCAATCTGGCAAAGGAAATAGACTTCCAGGAAGTCCAGGAAGCTCAGAGAGTCCTAAAAAAGTTGGACCCAAGGAAGTACACACCAAGGTACATCATAATCGCATTACCTAAGATTAAAATGAAGGAGAGAATTATAGAAGCAATAAGAGGAAAGGAGACAGTTACCTACAAAGGAGTTGCCATCAGACTGTCAGCTGACTTCTCAAAAAGAAACCTTCCAGGCAAGAAGGGGCTAGAAAGAATTATTCAAAGTCTTGAAAGGCAAGAACCTACATCCAAGATTACTCTACCCAGCAAAGCTATCATTTAGAATGGAAGGGCAGATAAAGTGCTTCCCAGATAAGGTCAAGTTAAAGGAGTTCATCATCACCAAACCCTTATTATATGAAATATTAAAGGGCCTTATCTAAGAAAAAGAAGATAAAAAGTATGAACAGTAAAATGACAATAAACACACAGCTATTAACAAACAAACCTAAAAAAAACCCCAACAATAAAAGCGAACAAGCAGAACAGGAACAGAACCACAGAAATAGAGATCACATGGATGGTTATCAGTGGGGGAGGGGAACAGGGAGAGAAGGGTGAAAGGTACAGGGAATAAGTAGCATAAATGGTAGGTAGAAAATAGACAAGGGGAGGTTGAGAATAGTATCAGAAATGTGGAAGCCAAAGAACTTATATGTATGACCCACCAACATGAACTGAAGGTGGGGAATGTGGGTGGGAGGGGTGTGCAGGGTGGAGAGGAATAAAGAAGAAGAGATGGGACAACTGTAATAGCATAATCAAAATATATTTTTAAAAAGAAAATGAAATAATGATCCACATATATGCTGCCTACAAGAGACCCACCTCAGAACAGGACCTATACAGACTGAAAGTGAAGGGTTGGAAAAAATATTCCAAGTAAATGGACAATAAAAAAACAAGGGGGTAGCAATACTCATACCAGAGAAAATAGACTTTAAAATAAGAGCCATAAAAAGAGACCCAGAAGAAAGATCAAGGAAGAAATCAGAATGTCACTTCATAGTACTCAAGGAAAAAACCCATCAAGAAAATATAAACATAAATATATATGCATCCAACACAGGAGCACCCAAATATATAAGGAAAATCTTAGAGGACTTCAAGAAAGATATTGACAGCAACATAATTACACTAGGGGATGTTAACACCTCACTGTCAAAAATGGATAGATTTTCCAAACACAATATTAGAAAATTTAGTGGCACTGAACAATGTCCTAGATTAAATGGACGTAGCTCATATATATAGAACCTTTTATCTCAAAGAAGCAAAATATACATTCTTTTCAAATGCACATGGAACATTTTCAAAGATAGACCACATGATAGGATACAAAACAACCCTTAACAAAATCAAGACAACTGAAATCATATCAAACCTTTTCTCTGACCACAAGGGACTGAAACTGGAAACCAACCTCAAGGAAAAAACTCAAAAACACTCAAATTTATGGAGAATGAATAGCATGCTATGGAACAATGAATGGGTTAAGAATGAGGTCAAGGAAGAAATCAAAAAGTTTCTGGAAACAAATGAAATTGAATTCACAACAATCCAAAATTTATGGTGTACAGAGAAGGTGGTTCTGGGAAGAAAGTGTATAGGAATATGACCCTATCTACAAAAGACAGAAAAATTTCAAATAAACAACTGAATCCCACACCTAATAGAACTGGAGGAAACAACAACAGAGACAGCCAAGAGCAAGTAGAGGAAAGGAACTAGCCAAGATCAAAGCAGGATTAAATGACATACAGACTAAAAGAACAAGTCTAAGGATCAATGAATCCAGGAGCTGGTTCTTTGAAAAGACAAACAAATTGAAAAAGCCTTTATCAACTCATCAAGAAAAAAAGAGAGAGGACCCAAATAAACACAATCAAATGAAAAAGGAGAGTTTACAACTGATACCAGAGAAATACAAAGGAGTGTAAGAAATTACTGTGAAAAACTATATGCCAAGAAATTTGAAAACCTAGGTGAAATGGACAAATTTCTCAAAAAATATAATCTTCCAAAAGTCAATGAAGAAGAAGGAGAAAGCCTGAACAGACTAATAACAGCTAATGAAATAGAAGCAGTAATAAAAAAAACTCCCAGCACAGAAAAGCCCTGGACTGGACAGTTTCACAGGAGAATTCTACAAAGCATTTAAGGAAGAGCTAACCCTCATCCCTCACAGACTATTCCAAAAAAATCCAAGAAGATGGAAGACTCCCCAACACTTTGTATGAGGCCAGCATCATTCTAATCCCCAAACCAGATAAAGACATAGAAAGAAAACTACAGGCCAACATTGCTGATGAACTTAGATGCTAAAATCCCCAACAAAATATTGGCAAAGCACATCCAGCAATACATTAAGGTTGTACACCATGATCAAGTGGGATTCATCCCAGGGATGCAAGGATGGTTCAATATTTGCAAATCAATAAACGTAATACATCACATAAACAAAGTGAAAGACAAAAATCGCATGATCATAATAATGCAGAAAAAGCATTTGATAAAGTACAGTACCCATTTATGATAAAAACACTCAGCAAAGTGGGAGTAGAGGGAGCATTACTCAAGAAAATAAAGGCCATATACAAGAGACCTACAGCCAACATCATATTCAATGGACAAAAACTAAAAGTTATCTGACTAAGATCAGGAACAAGACAAGGATGTCCACTTTCACTACTCCTATTCAACATAGTATTGGAAGTCCTAGCCACAGCAATCGGATAAGAAAAAGAAAGAAAAGGCATCTCAACTTGAAATGAGGAAGTAAAACTTCACTGTTTTACTGTCACTGTTTGCAGATGACATGATAGTGTACACAGAAAATCCTATAGATTCCACCAAAAAACTACTTGACCGAATAAATGAATTTGGCAAAACAGGGATACAAAGTCAATACTGAGAAATCAAAGGCATTTTTGTACACCAACAGTGAAATATCAGAAACAGAAATCAGGGAAAAAATCCCATTTGCTATACCAACAAGAAAAATAAAGTACCTACCAAGGAGGTAAAAGACCTATATTCAGAAAACCACACAACACTGAAGTAAGAAATTAAGGAAGACACAAACAAATAGAAGCATGTACCATGCTCATAGATTAGGTACATTAACACAATCAAAATGACCATACTACACAAAGCGATTTATAGATTCAATGCAATCCCTATTAAAGTACCAATGACATATTCCACAGATATAGAACAAACATTTAAGAAATTTATATGGAACCATAAATGACCCCAACAGCTGTGGCAATTTTGAGAAAGAAGAACAAAGCAGGAGGGATTGCAATACCTGATATCAAACTGTATTACAAGGCCACTGTAATCAAAACAGCCTGGTACTGGCATAAAAACAGACACATAGACCATTTGAACAGAGCAGAGAGCTCAGAAATAAACCCAAGACTCTACAGTCAATTAATATTTGACAAAGGGGGAAGAAACATAAATTGGAGTAAAAATAGTCTCTTCAACAAATGGTGTTGGGAGATCTGGACAGCTGCCTGCAAAAAAAAAAAAATGAAACTCCATTACCAACTTACACCATACACAAAAATAAATTCGAGTTGGATAAAAGACTTAAATATAAGTTGTGACACCATAAAAGTCCTAGAGGAAAACATCGGCAGGAAAATCTCAGACATTCCACACAGCAACACCTTCACTGATATGTCCCCTAAAGCAAGGGGCATAAAGGAAAGAATAAACAAATGGGACCTTATCAAATTAAAAAAGTTCTGCATGGCTAAAGAAAGCAGCATTAAAATGAAAAGAGAACCAACTATATGGGAAAACACAGCTGTCAATGATATCTCAGAAAAGGGTTTGATCTCCGAAATATATAAAGAGCTCACACAACTCCACTCTGGGAAGAAAAACAACCCAAATAAAAAATGGGCAAAAGACCTGAACAGACACTTCTCCAAGGAGTACATACAGAGGGCCCAGAGACATATGAAAAGATGCTCAGCATCACTAGCCATCAGAGAGATGCAAATTAAAACCACAATGAGATACCACCTCACACCACTGAGAATGGCCATCATAAACAAACCAATAAACAAGTGTTGGAGAGGATGCAGAGAAAAGAGAACCCTAGTGCACTATTGATGAGAACGCAGACCATTACAGCCACTGTGGAAAACAGTATGGAATTTCCTCAGAAAACTAAAAATGAAACTGCCTTTCCACCCAGCAATTCCACTGCTGGGATTAAACCCTAAGAGCCCTGAAACACCAATCCAAAAGAACCTATGCACCCTGATGTTCACAGCAGCCCAATTTACAATAGCCAAGTGCTGGAAGCAACTTAAGCACCCATCAGTAAATGGGTGGATCAAAAAAACTATGGTACATTTGCATGATAGAATTCTACACAGCAGAGAAAGGAGCTCCTGCCCTTTGGGACAGCATGGATGGAATTGGAGAGCATTATGCTAAGTGAAATAAGCCAGGCAGTGAGGGACAAATACCATATGATCTCATCTTTAACTGGAACATAAGCAATAAAAGAGAAAGGCAAACCAAGTATAACCAGAGACATTGAAATTAAGAACAATCTAACAATAGCCAGAGGGGAGCAGGGAGGGGACAGAAGATAGAAGGGTTTTCAGGAACTACTCTAAAGGACACATGGACAAAACCAAGGAGGAGGATGGAAGCAAGGGAGGGAGGTGGGTTTGGCTGGGGTGGCGGAGAGTGGTGGGGAGAAAATGTAGACAACTGTGATTAAACAACAATAAAGTAATTAAAAAGGAAAAAGAAACAGGTGTTTGTACAATGGAAGTGGCTAGTATTAACAGTTTAAAGAGGACCCAGGCACTGGTATTGGAGAGGCTGGAGTCAGTGAGGCAAGAGCTTAGGTCCTGATACACAGGTCAGGTAGTGCCTGTGGAGGCAGGAGAGTCCAGAGGCTCTCAGGCTAGTGGCCCAGCAGAGCTGAGGAGTCAGAGCCTTCTCAACTGGTCAAAAACTACACTGTGCTTCTATTCCTGGTCCTTCCCTACACCACTGGTGTCTGCCCTATTCTTTCTACCTTTTCATTCTGTAAGGTTCTTTAACCTGATAGATTAGGTTCTTCCCAGGGAAGTGCCATGGCAGACAGGGCAATGGGTTTCCTCTTCCACTGCCCTGGGATGAGCAGATTCCTCAGACAGGCACCAGGGCCACAGACACACACAGCTAGACCACAAGCACTTTGAGTGCATGCTCCTTATCCTCTAGTGTCATTTTCCCATCAAAGCAGTTCTTCAGCTTTCTGGCATTTACAGTATCACATGGTTGTCTTGATATTTTGCCACAACATTAGTATTGTTGATCAGGGGTGACGATCAAGATTATGCTAACATCTTTGTGCACAGCTAGGCAAATGTCACAATTCAAACCACACAGAGAAGATGATTCCATTAAAAGACACTCATCAGAGCATTCTTCCCTTCCCACTCCCAACATGCTCAGAATGGTCCTCACTGAGAAGACTTTATAAGCCCTGGACAAGACATGTCTCCAGCTACACACTTCTGCATGATGGCAGGAGCAAAGTGTCACAGAGCAGTATGAGAGCACCAGCCCACTCCATGGCACGGGTGGCAGGTGCTCTTTAACTACCACAGTACCCTTTTTAAACAACTGCTGTTTGTCCCATAGTGTAGCAGGAGGGGTCTGTGTCTGAGGCTTCCTTTTTTCTTCTTTGGAACTGCCTAGGACAGGAGAGGGAAGAATGGTATTAAACAGCAATGTGATAAGCCCTGAGTCAAAAAAAGGCACCGGCTCAAACTCTCTTCACTGTCTTGAGGCCTCTGTCTGATGGATAGCTGATGTGGGAAAACTAAGGGAGGAAACCAAAAGAATCTGACTCAAAAAAGAAACCAATACCAGAAACCTAGAAGAGGGCACATGTGAAACAGAGGGATACAATACAGGATATTCTGGAGTCTGGCTGCTTAGTTGGCTTAAGTACTCACCAGTTAGCTGTGGGGTCATGAGGCAATCATATACCTCTCTTAGCTTGTTTCCCACCTAGACCATGAGGATCATGTAGCATCCATCCCCAGGCTTGTTGTGAGGAGTCAGCAATGTAATGCACATGAAGTTTAGCAGCCTAATCTTGACCACACTGTAAAGTTTGGTACCTGCAAAGTCAATGCTCAGTGAAATTGTATGTGATTATTAGAGGAATAAAGGAAAACAATCCTTAATCTCTAGATAGTTTGACTCTTCCATCTTGGTTATCAAATCATGACTCCTGAAGTATGGCTTATGTTAGCCTGTATAGGTATGACCTTGAAGACAGTCTGAGCTTGATTTTACTGATTTTCTAGAAAGCTTAATTTTTAGCTCACAGTTAGAAAGCATCAGGGGAAGGCCAGAGCACAAGCCCTCTGACCCTGTCTCTGGTCAGGCCTGTTACCTATAGCTTTGCTCTGCTTTCATCACAATCTCTGTCTTGACCTGCTCAGTGGCCTCCCTTGAGCCAGTCCCCTGAGTCTGTTTCAGGAGCCTTGACTTCTCTTCTACATGCTGGCCAAGAAGTCCAGGCAGCCAGTTGACTAAGACCTACCACCTTGTTCCTTTGACATGATCTCAATTCAGAAGTAAATTTATCAAGTTTCTTCCAGTACAGGAGTCTTGAAGTACAGTGACCCTGAACATCCAGCTCCAGACACCCGCTGAATGGAGGTAGGATCTTAAGAGGAACAGGGGATGTGAGCACCTCATCGTACATGTATTCTATCTCACTGCACAGGAGAGGATGCTGTGAGGGAAAGGTCAAGGAGGGGCAGATCCTTAGCAGCCCCAGGAGATGCAGGCTGGAACAGTCAGATGTGGAGCCATGGCCAAGCTGGTAAGGACATTGTCAAAAAACCCAAAATGTTACTTGCTTCATCGAATGACCTTTATTCTTCTAATAGCTCTCACCATGGCCTTCTTTGGCTATTGTTACATGAACCCAAGAACACAGAGGGTGGAAATCATCCAGGCTGGGGCCAGCATCACTGTTAGAAACCGCCATGACCTGCAAGGTGTAGAATTACCAAGGATGGTGTTAGCCCAGCCAGATGTGCTAACACCCTCTAGGAAAGATGTTCTTGTCCTGACTCCTTGGCTGGCTCCCATCCTGTGGGAGGGGACTTTCAACATTGACATCCTGAATGAGCAGTTCCGCCTCCAGAACACCACCATTGGGTTGACTGTGTTTGCCATAAAATCATACATTGTCTTCCTGAAGCTGTTCCTGGAGACCGCGGAGATGTACTTCATGGTGGGACACAGGGTGAACTACTACGTATTCACTGACCGGCCAGATTATGTGCCTTATCTCCACCTCCAGAGAGGAAGGCAAATCATCATCCTCAAGGTCCGGAGCTATGCTCGCTGGGAAGACATCTCCATGCACCGCATGGAGATGATCAGCAATTTCTCCAAGCAGCGATTCCACCGGGAGGTAGATTACCTTGTGTGTGCAGATGTGGATCTGAAGTTCAGCGACCACGTGGGCGTGGAGATCCTGTCCTCCTTGTTTGGCACCCTCCATCTTAGCTTCTTTTTCCTCAGTCGGAAAAACTTCCCCTATGAACGCAGGCCTCATTCACAAGCCTATATTCGTGAAGATGAGGGAGACTTTTATTACACAGGGGCCCTATTTGGGGGGTCGGTGGTGGAGGTTTACAGACTCACCAAGACCTGCCATGAGGCAATGATGGTTGACCAAGCCAATCATATTGAAGCTGTGTGGCATGATGAGAGCCACCTGAACAAATACCTGCTTCACCACAAACCCTCCAAGGTCCTCTCCCCTGAGTATATGTGGAGTAAGCAGTTATGGGACCACAGCATGAAATACCAGATGGGAGACTTGCCCAGCTCTATAAAGAAGTTTAGAGTGAATGTCTTGAAAAAGAATCCAAGAGGGTAAAACTGATGGGCAAAGAATCCAGGAAGAACTCAGAGGGGGATCATGCTCAGCACAACTGAATCTTCCTCCTGGCATGCTATCCTTCATTAAAACAATTTTTTAGCAGAAAGGTATATATAGCTTTGCTTCCTTTTTCAAGTCTGGTTGAGTCCTGGCACTGTCCCCTCTCCCAGCCTCGTACCACCACACAAACACACACACATTCAGGCCGGCCTGATTCCTCAGTTCAGGCACAGATTTCCAGAGTTGCAACCACCCTTAGCTTCTCACTGTGTGCTCTTAATACCCTTCAGAATGGAGAGGTGAGTAGTCTCAGCCTACCCTGATAAACAAAGGATCAGACATGAGTCCTCTTCCAGAACTAGGAAGGAGTTCCCCGGACACATGGGGTCTTGCCTCATGTGACACAGACCCACAAGCACCTATCTGAGCCCTATAATCCGGATGTTGGAATGTTTAAAGATGTCCTGGAGGTTCCTAAGCCTCTCCTCATTTTTTTGAATTCTCATTTATTCATTCCTTTCTGGTGGGATGTTTTGTTCTTCCTTCTGGTCCATTCCATTGATTTGAGTCCCAGTTTCCTTTCCATCGCTATTGGTTTCCTGGACATCTCCCTTCATTTCAATTAGTTTAGCCTTCATATGTTCCTCTAATTTGTGACTATAATCAACCAGTTCTGTGAGCATCCTGATAAACAGTGTCTTGAATTGTGCTTCTGAGAGGCTGGCAATTTCTTGGTGGCTGAGAGTTATTGGCTCTGGGACTTTGAGTTCTTCTTGAGCCATCCTTTGGGCTGTTTGTGCCTGTTACATAGCAGGATCAGAGCCCTAGGGGTTCACCAGAGCAGGGCAACTCAGTCGCTGGGTTGTGACGCTCTTTGTGGGGGCGGGGTCAAAGAGGAGCAATGGCGTCCTGTCTTCCGCCTCCTGCCGCGACCCCCACAGGTGAGGCAGCTGCCACCATCACTGGGGCCCGCGCGTTTCGTCCCACTGCACGCGAGTGTGCCACCGCTGTCAGCCCTCACCCCCTGGGGCCTGCGTGGTCTGTCTCACTGTGTGCGAATGTCTGCCCCACACCCTGACTGGGTCCGGGCCACTTGCGTGCCTAGGTCGGGGGATCTGTCCTGCCCAACCCTGCTCCGCTGCTGGCTACGCCCCTCTTACCGTCCCAGTTGAACCGTTAGTTGTAGTCGGACTTCCGTATAATTCAATTTTCTGTTCTTTGGCTGTGTCTTTGTTCTCCAAACCTTTGTTGTATTCAAACTTGGTTGTGGGAGAAGGCACAGTGTTTCCACTTATGCCTCCATCTTATCGGAAGTCCCCAGTTTGTTCTTTATTTCCATGTCTCTGATTATATTTTGCCCACTTGTTTGCTTTGTTGTTTAGGTTCCACTTATAGGTGTGATCATGTGATATTTGTCTTTTATCACCTGGCTTATTTCACTTAGCATGATGATCTCCAGTTCTGTTCATGCTGTCTCGAAGAGTAAGAGTTCCTTCTTTCTTTCTGCTGCATAATATTCCATTGGGTAAATGTACCAATTTTTAAAATATGGGCTCTATCTGGAATGATCTGCCTTCACTGTTTCTCACATGGCCATTTTAACTTTTGCAGAAAGATGAGGCAGTAACAGCCATGTTCACAGCAATTTCCAGGGCTACCCCCACCACTAGGATCTCAGAAAGTTAGACAGGAAAGTGAGTGCCACAGCCACCCCATTCCTGAGACTGCATACTTCTCTCCCAACTCCTTGACAGTTTCTGTCAGTTCAAGGACACAAAAATGTTTTGCCTCTTTAATTTGCTTGTAAGCTACTTATTTACTTTTGTTTTCACACTTTTTTTTAAAAGCCCTCCCACCGCAGAGCTATCATAGTGGCCTCCTAACCCCAGGATTAGGAGGTGTGAACTTGCACTTCTACTTGCAACAGGCTCTAGGAGTGGACCTTGCACAGGAGGGCCTGGGAGCCACGGGGGCATAAGGCTTTTCACCTGCTGCTTACCTGTCTCTCACTGCCTTTTCACACTTTTTAAAAAAATATTTTATTTTCTTATTTTTAGAGAGGTGTGGGAGGGAAAAAGAGGGAGAGAAGCATCAATGTGTGGTTGCCCCTCACACATCCCCTACTGGGGACTTGGCCCACAACTGAGTCATGTGTCCTGACTGGGAATCCAAATGATGATCCTTTGGTTCATAGGCTGGCACCCAATCCACTGAGCCACACCAGCCAGGGATCCTTTTTACACTTTTAAAAAAAGATTTTATTTATTTATCTTTAGAGGAGAAGGGAAGGAGAAGGGGGAGAAATATCAATGTATGGTTGCCTCTTGTGCGTCCCCTGCTGGGAACTGGCCTGCAAACCAGGCATGTGCCCTGACTGGGAATCAAACTGTGATCCTTTGGTTCACAGGCCCACGCTCAATCCACTGAGCTACACCAGCCAGGGCCTTCTTACACTTTTAAAACAGCCTTTTCTATACAATTAAAGCCACATATCTATTTGAAAAATAGTTCAACCTAGAGGCCTACCCTTTGACCATCCACCTAAGAAAGCTTTAGAAAGATACACACTTCTTCCAACTCCTTGCTGGGTATCTCCACCTGGAATGCTAGCTGACACCCTGAACTCATTACATCTGATACCTAAATGACCAAGGGAGCCAGCATCTTCTGATTAAAACTATATGTTTTAATTGCATTAGCATTTTCCTAGACCCTTAGTAGGAAAGCTGACAGTCATCCTTTATGTGTCTCAGCCTAAGTAGTTTCCTGGTGTCTAGTCCTCTATATTCTCTTTCCCTCCCCATTACCGCTACTCTAGTTCCGTAACTCACCAGCTGGTCATTCGCCCCTTTGTGTGTCATCCTGCCTCAGCTTGCTCCTTCACTGCTACCACGTTTCACACACATACAAAAGGATGAGGTGGTCTGCTTATCTGCATAATGGGCTTGTGTCCAGATTAAATTAAACACCATATATGTCACCTCAGGCTTCACTAGCACTGGAAGTTAAACCTAGACAGTGTCAAGGACCACAGACAGCTTTTTGCTGGCTCTGGCCTTGGTTAGAGTTCCTGGGTTTCCATTCCCCAAAATGACCACTCCAGTGATGAGGGACAGGGAGGCTCTGGAGATAACCTGAGCAGGCTTCTCACAAGCCCGGTTAGTCTGCCAGTGGCATTTGCCGTTTTCTGCACTCTCCCAAAGAGACTCACCTTTCTGTGCAAAAACTCAGTTCCACTGCTGCTCTTGGTTCTGGGCCTGGGAGCGGGCCTCTCCCACAGTCTTTGTCCAGGAGGAAGGGAGTGAACAGATGAAGTTCACCCGGAGGGAATGCTCGTGCCAGGGAGAGCCCTCAGGCCTTCCATTCTTGCTGGCAGCTGGGCCCCTTGAGACAAGTTACCTGACCATTTGGAGCCTAATTCCAAAAACTTCAAACTGGGCAATTGTTTCTGCCAGTAGGATGGTTGTATAGCTAAAAGGCAGAAATTTGATTAGGTGGTTTGTAAAGCCTAAAGCCTACAGTTAGCCTAAAGCAGAGACTGGTTTAGGCTAACTGTAAGCAAAAATGGGACAACTCAGTTTTAGCTCCCCTTTCCTACCAATGAGAGCAGTGCTGGCTCCAGTGAGAATGGTCCACAAAAAAAAGTATAAATGCGTTTAATATCTACTTTTCTTCCCCAGCCAGTGAGTAAGGTCAAATACAGAGAGCTGGACTTGAGGCTTGGAGGTCAGCAGCCTGGGGTTTGAGTTCTGACCCTTCTCAGAACTTTTGGGCAATCTGGCATTATAGTCCATTTGTTTGTTCATTCTTAATCTTGATTTTTACATCTATCAAATGCTGGTTACTCTCATATTCTAAATTTTTAAATTAAATTTATTGGGGTGACTTTTTAAAGTAAGATCATACAAGTTTCAAGTGTACATTTCTATGATACTGTAACAGGGTGCAGCCAAGGGGGGCCCCAGAAAGGGATTTGGAATGGGGTCCAGAACTCACAGTGTCCAGGAAATATTAGAAAAACATAAAATATCCTTACCCCTTCTCCCCCCCCCTGCCCCCGCCAGGTATGAGTTGGGGAAGGGACAGATGGAGCAGGGCCATTGAGAGCTGTTTTGTACAGCAAAGGCTTTGCAGCTAACCTCTGGAATGGTCACTTAACATATCCATAACCTTTAAATGGTTTCATAGATATGTTAAATAGCTGTGGCCATGCTCTGAGCCAGGGAGATGGAAGTGACTTCCACCAAAGATGTGACTAGGGGCAGGTCCCCTGAGTTACAGTGCCTGTGTGAGAGCTTGGAGAAGATTGGCTCCACGACATAGGGCCACACCTGCCCAGACTCATGACGGCAGCCCAGTAAACTTGGAATAATGCAGGAATGCTGGCAAGTATAGCTGATTGTAGGAGTTGGAAATGGGGCTGCAAAGGAGGACTGACGTGGGGATTTAAACCCAGGCACAGCAGTCATTGGAGGAAAACCACGTGACTTTGCCAGAGTGGGGACCCCTGCAGCCACGTGAAGAGGAGAACCACAGGCTTTTGGCCAGAATGGGGACTTCCACAGCCATGTGAGAGAGAATCATCATGTAGCTTTAGCAAGGAGTACCACACGGCTTTGCCAGAGTGGGGACCCCCGCAGCCATGTGAGCAGGAGAGGGAACCACGCAGCTGTGGCAGTGCAGAGAGAGAGAGCCACGTGGTTTTCACAGAGTAAGGACCCCCTCCTGGCCAGGTGAAGGGAAGTACCACATGGCTTTGCCAGGGTGGGGACCCCCACAGCCATGTAAGAAGAAGGAGGAGTACCAATTTTGGCCAGAGTACAGACCCCTGCAGTTCTAGTAGAAGAGGACCACGTGGCTTTGGGGTGCTCCCCTTGGTCGTGTGGCCTGGGAAGCAGGAGAGACTTTGCCTAGAAGACTGGTGAAAGAACTCTTTGCCAGTAGGCCATGAGAAAGTGCCACATGACTTTGGATTGATTGGAGATCCTGCCTGGATGGTGATACAGCTGACAGTGCCAGAGGCCTGAAACATAGACATGTACTTCTTTTCCAGAGTTACAGTACCCTGAGTTAGGGCAAGGGGAGAAGGAAGTGCTGTGTATGTCTGTGGTTATCCTAAAGGACTTTGATATTTTAATGGGGACATTGGGTCACTACTTTAAGTCTGTATAGCATTAAATAAACCTTTCTGTTGCGGACCGCTTTGTCTGGTTTTAGGAATTGTAACTACCCCCCATGGCTAAGGGTGAATGAGCGACCTCTGGAATATAAACCACAGGAGACAAGGCTTGTCCTGGTAGCAAATGCTGCCTCAGTTTCCTCTCTGCCCCCAAAGCATGGTTGGAAGTCCATGACAGGTAAGTCTCCTCACAGCGAGGGGCTACCTAAGCCAGACTCAATCACTTGGGACGCCTTCATGGAGGGACTTGGGGGGCTGCAACAAAGAGCAATGGACTCTCGCCCCCCAGCTTTGACATAGCCCGAGTCCCCATGTCCTCTGGGAGAAGCCCTTCCTGGCTCTAATCCCCTTAAGTCTGAAAACCTGAGGGGAGGGGTACAGCTCCTTGCCTTGCTGGAGCAGATCCGGGGGAAAATCTGGCATCACAAAGAATTCCTAAAAATCCTGTGAAACCTGCTCTGCTAAGAGTGCTTTCATTCATATGTTAAGGGTCCAAGCAGGAAACCCTAAAGTTTCTGCAAAACTCCCTTCCTGACAGACCCTGACTCAGACTAAGCCCTCAGATTTCTTTGAAATGTTATCTATGGTTTGATCCTTGCCACCCTGTATTCCTGTATTCCTGGTGGTTGCCAGAGGAAAGGGGGCTCAAGGCCTTTTTTTTCCTCGGAGAAACTGGACACCTCTCCTCCTCAAGCAGATCATGTCTTGGTAGTGTTTCCTTTCATCTGTGGCGGACGGGGGGACTTGCAGGAAAACTCGCCCCCACACCTTTCCTTTTCTTTTCACAGATCTCTGGCATTGAGAGATGTCTTTCCTCTGGCGGCGGACAGATGAGACCAGTACGTGGTCTGGACGGTATCAGTATATCGTCCTTGGGAGGGGCCCCTGTTGTTCCGTAACAGTTTTTGGCATCCCTGGGTGGGCCAAGTATTGCCCCCCTTGGACCTCTGTTTCATAACAATCCTAGATCTATATGTTGCACTGTGTGCCCACTACTTTAGTCAAGCCATCACCTGTCACTATATATTAGGTCCCCCTCTACACTATACCCTCTGACCCCCTTTCTGCTGGCAACCACCATATTGCTGTCTGTGTCCATGGGCTTCATTTTATATTCCATACACGGTGAAATCATATGGTTCTTAGCCTTTTTTGACTGACTTTTTTCACTTAGCATAATATTTATACTGTTGCAAATGGCAGTATCTTGTCTTTTCTTATGGCTGAGTAGCATTCCATTATGTATACAAATATGTAAAAACTGACAGCTAACATCATAATCAATGGGCAAAACTAAAAAGTGTTTCCCTTAAGATCAGGGACAAGACAGGGATGTCAGTTTTCACCACTCTTATTTGATGTAGTACTGGAAGTTCATCCATGGTTATTGGATAAGAAAAAAATAAATAAAAGGCATTGAAATAAATAAAAGGCCTCACAGGAGAGTTCCTTGGAGAGACCCACAGGGTCTTAGAATGTACACAAGCCCACTCACCCAGGAACCAGCACCAGAACTAGTTCTTATACAAGAGCTAAAGGAAAAACAAAGTCCAGAGCAAGTAGAAGGAAGGAAATAATGAAGATCAGAGCAGAATTAAATGACATAGAGACTAAAGGAACATTTCTAAGGATCAATAAATCCAGGAGCTACTTCTTTGAAAAATAAACAAAATTGACAAGACTTTGTCCAAACCCATGAGTTAAAAAAGAGAGAGGACCCAAATAAACAAAATCAGAAATGTAAAAGGAGACATTACAACCGATACCACAGAAATATAAAGAATTGTAAGAAAGTACTATGAAGAATTATATGCCAGGAAATTTGAAAACCTAGGTGAAATGGGCAAATTTCTCAAAAAATACAATCTTCCACAACTCAATGAAGAAGAAGCAGAAAGCCTGAACAGACCAATTACAGCTGACAAAATAGAAGCAGTAATAAAAAAATATCCCATCACACAAAAGCCCTGGACTGGATGGTTCACAGGAGAATTTTACAAACCATTTAAGGAAGAGCTAACCCCTATCCTTCACAGGCTATTCCAAAAAATCCAAGAAGATGGAGGACTCCCAGATACTTTGTATGAGGCCAGCATCATCCTCATCCCAAAACCAGATACAGACACAGCAAAGAAAGAAAACTACAGGCCAATATCTACAGGCTAATGAACATCGATACTAAAATCCTCAACAGAGTACTGGCAAACTGTATCTAGCAATACATCAAAAAGATCATACACCATGATCAATAGGATTCATTCCACGGATACAAGGATGGTACAACATTTGCAAATCAATAAACATAACACATCACATAAACAAAATGAAAGACAAAAATCACATCATCATATCAATAGATGCAGAAAAAGCATTCAATAAGGAACAATACCCATTTATGACAAAAAACACTGAACAAAGTGGGAGTAGAGGGAGCATTCCTCTACATAATAAAGGCCATATATGAAAACAGCCAACATCATACTCAATGGACAAAAACTAGAAGCTTTCCCACTAAGATCAGGAACTAGACAAGGATGTCCATTTTCACCACTCCTATTCAACATAGTAGTGGAAATCCTAGCCACAGCAATCAGACAAGAAATAAATAAAAGACATCCAAATTGGAAAGAAGGAAATAAAACTGTCACTTTTTGCAGATGACATGATAGTGTACAATCAAAACTGTAGAGACTCCACCAAAAACACTATTCGACTAATAAGTGAATTTGGCAAAACACTGAGATACAAACTCAGTATTCAGAATTGAATGCATTTTTGTACACCAACAATGAAATGTTAGAAACAGAAATCCAGGAAAAAATCCCATTTGCTACAGAAACAAGAAAAATAAAGTAGCTAGAAATAAATCTAACCAACAAGGTAAAAGACCTGTATTCAGAAAATTATACAATGCTAAAGAAATTAAGGAAGACACAAACAAATGGAAGCATGTACCATGCTCATGGATTAGAAGAATTAACATAATCAAAATGGCCATACTACCCAAAGCAATTTATAGATTCAATGCAATCCCTATTAAAGTACCAATGACATATTTCACAGATACAGTAGAATATTTCAAAAATTTATATGGAACCACAAACAACCCCAAATAGCTGCAGCAGTACTGAGAAAGAAGAACAAAGTAGGAGGGATCACCATACCTGACATCAAACTATATTATAAGGCGATGGTAATCAAAACAATCTGGTATTGGCATAAGAACAGACACATAGACTAATGAAACAGAGCAGAGAGCCCAGAGACAAACTCAAGTCTCTATGGTCAATTAATATTTGACAAAGGAGGCAGAAGCATTAAATGGAGTAAAAATAGCCTCTTCAACAAACGATGCTGGCAGATCTGGACAGCTACATGCAAAAAATGAAACTTAACCACCAACTTAACACCATACACAAAAATTAATTCAAGGTGGATAAAAGACTGAAATATAAGTCATGATACCATAAAAGTCCTAGAGGAGAACGCAGGCAGGATAATCTCAGATATTCCACACAACAATATTTTCACTGATATGTCCCCTAGAGCAAGAGACATAAAGGAAAGAATAAACAAATGAGACTTCATCAAAATAAAAAGCTCTGCACAGCTAAAGAAAACATTAGCAAAAAGAAAAGGGAACCAGCTGTATGGGAAAATATACTTGCCAATAATATCTCATAGAAGGTTTCGATCTCTAAAGTATATAAAGAACTCACACAACTCCACACCAGGAAGACAACTCAATTAAAAAATGGGCCAACGAACTGAACAGACACTTCTCCAAGGATATACAGAGGGCCCAGAGACACATGAAAAGATGCTCAGCATCACTAGCCATCAGCAAATGAAAATTAAGGCCATGATGAGATACGACTTCACACTAGTGAGAATGGCCATCATAATCAAATCAACAAACAATAAGTGCTAGAGAGGTTGTCAGAAAATACAACCCTACTACATTGTTGGTGGGAATGTAGACTTGTGCAGCCACTCTGGAAAACAGTATGGAATTTCCTCAAAAAAAAAACCCAAAATGGAATTGCTTTTGACTCAGCAATTCCATTGCTGGGATTATATCCTAAGGATCCTGAAACATTAATTCAAAAGAGCCTATGCACCCCAATGTCCATAGCAGCACAATTACAAAGCCAAGTGGTGGAAACAGCTTAAATGCCCATCAGTAAATGAGTGGATAAAAAAACTGGTTCATTTACATAATGGAATATTACTCAGTAGAAAGAACTGCTACCCTTTGTGACAGTGTGGATGGAACTAGAGAGTATTAGGCTAAGTGACATAAGCCAGTCAGTGAAAAACAAATACCATATGATCTCACCTGTAAGGGAAACCTAATCAACCAAACACATGAGTGAAATAGAACCAGAGAGATGGAAATAAAGAACAAAGTGACAGTTACCAGAGGGGTGGAGAAAAGAATAATGAGGGAAAGAAGGGAAAGGGTCAAGTCAAGGAACATGTACAAAGGACCCATGGACAAGAATAATGCGATAGAGATTGTCTTTGGGAGCAGGGGTTGGACGGGGCAAGGGAGAGCAACAAAGGGGCAGGGGAGGGGGACGACTGTAACTAAACAATAAAAAAAATGGAAAAAACACTTGAATAGACATTTATCTATAGAAGATATACAAATGACCAATAAGTACATAAAACAATAGTCACTATCATGAATCATTAGGGAACTGCAAATTAAAACAATGACATATCACTTCACACTCATTAGGATAAAAGCTATGCAAAAAAAACCAACAGAAAAAGAAACAAGTGTTGATGAAGATGTGAAAAATTGGACTCTTGGATACTGTTTGTAGGAATGTAAAATGGTACAGCCATTGTGAAAAACAGTATGGAGGTCCCTCAATAATTAAAAGTATTAACTACCAAATGATCCAGTAATTCCACTTTCATGCATATACCCCAAAGAATAAAAAGCCGGGTCTCGAAGAGATATTTGTATCTCTTTTACACTTGATCTTAGCCAAAAGACCGAGAAGCGATATTTGTATCTCTTTTAGCAATACTATTCACAATAGTTAAAAAGTGGAAATAAACCAAATATCCATTGGCAGATGAATGAATAAGCAAAATATGATACACACACACACAAATGGCATATTTTTCAGCCTCAAAAAAATTTTGATGAATGCTACACGAATGAACCTTGAGGTTATTATGCTAAGTGAAATACGCCAGCCACAATAAGACAATTACTGTATGATTTCATATCTGAGGTTCCTAGAGCAAATTAACAGAAATTGAAAGTAGGATGGTGGTTTTCAGGGGCTTGAAAAGGGGGAATTAGGAATTATTATTTAATAGTGTACAGTTTCAGTTTTACAAGATGAAAAAGAGATGAATGGTGGAGATGATTGAACAATATACTTCAATACTTAATACCACTGAACTGCACACTTAGAGGGTTAACATAGCAAACTCGATATTATGTGTATTTTGCCAGAATGTTAATTTACAAAATAAACCAAACTCTGGTGGATTCATTCAACTTAGCACTATTCAACAGTAAAAGGAATGAACTTTTCATACACACAGCATGGTATTCCCAAGATAATTATCTTGTATGAAAGAATATAGACCAAAAGTAGAGTATAAGTACTTTATAATTGTATAAAATATATAGAACACAAACAAATCTATGTGAAAAAGGGTAAATTAGTAGATTCCTTGGGATGAGGCTAATGGTTTCCAGGGAAAGACAAAGAGAAATAATAAAGGGGCACGAGGTAGCTTTGTGGGTAATGAATAGGTTTATTATCATGACTATAGTGTTGATCCCCTGAGTATGTACACAGTTAAAAACTTATGAAATTGTACATACTAAATACATACAGTCACTTATTGCCTGACCACTTTGTCTCAATAAAGCATTAAAAGAAATTGTTGCACATAAGAATCTGATCTCCATTCATTTTAGCAAATTGGAAGATTCAGTAACCCCACATTAATTCTACTTTCTCATTGCCTTGGCAGTAAAAGTGGCTGGCTATGTCACAAACGTAACATCCCTGGAGTACAGAATCTACATCCTCTCAGGTCCTATTTTTCTGCCAATGCAACAATGGCTTTGAGATAATGCAGTGAGTCTACATTAATCTACAAAACTTTTTAGATTATTTGCTCTGCCAGTAACCTTAGTCATGACAGAGGTCTGGTGGTCTTGCAAATTTCTTTAAAATCTGAATCCTGCAGTCATAGTCAAGAAAACATCTGCCTTTTAAAAACAGGTACATTCCAGCCTTGGCTGATGTGGCTCTGTGGATTGAGTGCCAACCTACAAACCAAAGAGTCACAGGTTCAATTCCCAGTCAGGGTGGATGTCTGGGTTGTGGGCCAGGTCTCCAGTAGGGGGCACATGAGGGGCAATGACACATTGATGTTTCTCTGCCTTAAATTCTCCCTCCCTTCCCCTCTTTCTAAAAATAAATAAAATCTTTTAATACATTTCCTCTAGTTTGCTGCAGCCTCACTTACTCCATTATAACTTCCAGTGTTCCTGTGACAAATTATGGTCCCAGTGGACCCAGTAAGTCTTACAATCAAAGACTTATAATCAAATACTGTACATTAGACTTCAAGGTATATGGCTCCTTGGCAGGTGCCAAAGTAAATAGTGTCTCTTCATCAGTGCTAGGGAATATAAGCCATCCCCTGGAACAGTGGGGCCTAATTCATGCTACTCTCGGATGCACTGGAGTTTGTTGCAAATGACCCTTCCTTGAGATGATCTCTGGTCCACAAGAATTCATGTCATTCAGACCATGTTAGGCCCCCAAAAGCCCTACAATGTTTCCTAGGTCTTGAATACCAATAAAAATGAGGCTATATCTGAACTGAGCTGCTCTCTGCCATCCTGCTGTTCTAAGACACTAAATTTGGGGACCCCTTTAATTTGGTAGAACTTAATTCTGTTCTCAACCCATTCCACACAGTAATCAGCACCTCAGAACACAGACTGAAGATGGCTTTGTCAATAAGACCCCTAATATCACCCAAACCAGAGAAACATAAAGTAGGTAGTTGTCGGGATGGGCAATGTGGAGGTTAGATAAATTCATCATGAGCATCATGAGATCAACAATATCCTTGAAGAAATTAAACCTCAGCAAGCTGTCAGCAGAACCCAGCTCAGGTCTTCATGGCCAAAACATGGGTCAGCGGCACAGCTACACAAGTCACAATGGGAAGAACTGAGGCACTTTTATGACCATAGGCTTACTCACAATTCTCTTAGAAAGAGAACAGAAGTCTGTATTCCCTGAGCACAGGGAGTAGTTGGCACACGCTTTGAAGATCGGCTAGTGGGTAAGGCTCAGATGGCTTCTGCCAAAAACACTGGCAAAGTCCACGGTCAGAACATACAACGTAGCTCCAGAAAGCTTCCAACATATCTAGCTTTCATAGGGAATCTCCCTAGAGTGAATATTTGAATGAACAAGGTCCAGCTTTGGGCTGATGGCTCCCTCAGAGAGACTGCTCCCAGAGCTTTTCTCCAGTGTGCATTGTCCTGGAGAAAGCACATTCTCTGTACTCCTTTCTCTAGTGTGAATTTTCTGGTGCCGAATGAGGGTACGCCTTTGGCTAAAGGTTTTCTCACATTCACTGCACTGATATGGCCTATCTGGTTTGTGAACTTTTTGGTGCTGCCTCAGATTAGATCTTTGTCTGAAGGTTTTCCCACATTCAAGGCATTTGTAAGGCCGCTCACCGGTGTGAAGTCTCCGATGGTTACCAAGGCTAGAGCTTTGGTTAAAGAATTTTCCACATTCTGGGCACTGATAAGGCCGTTCACCAGTATGAAGTCTCCGATGGCTATTAAGGCTGGAGCTCTGGCTAAATGATTTCCCACATTCAGGGCACTGGTAAGGCCGTTCACCAGTGTGGACCCTCTGATGTTTCATGAGATCAGAGCTTCGACTGAAGGTTTTCCCACACTCACTGCACACATAAGGCCGTTCACCAGTGTGAACAATTTGATGTTGAATGAGATTGGCAATGTGGCTAAAGAATTTCCCACATTCATTGCATTTATAGGGTCTTTCTCCAGTGTGAACTCTCCAATGTTTAATTAGGCTGGAGTTGCAGTTGAAAGATTTCCCGCATTCATGACATTCATGAGCACTTTTACCAGTATGAACCCTCTTATGATGAATTAGGTTGGAGCGTTGGCTAAAGAATTTTCCACATTCCTTGCACTCATAAGGCTTTTCTCCAGTGTGAACCCTCTTATGTTGAATGAGATTGGAGCTTCTGCTAAAGAATTTCCCACATTCACTGCACACATGCGGGCTTTCACCAGTGTGAACTCTCTGATGTTTAATGAGACTGGAGTGTTGGCTAAAGAATTTCCCACATTCACAGCACTCATAAGGCTTTCCTCTACTGTGATCTCTCTGGTGCTGAAAGAGGCCAGTGGTGTGACTAAAGAATATCCCACATTTGCTGCACTCACAAGGTCTTTCTGCAGTATGGGTTCTCTGGTGCTGAGCAAGTGTGGGTTTGTCACTGAAAGCATTCCCAAATTCACTGCACCTGTTATGGCTTTGAACAGTGTGAAACTCCTCCACACATTTGGTGCCCTGGTGTGGGTCCTCCACACTGTAAGTGATCTGATGCTGGAGAAAGCCTGATCTGGCTACAAAGTCCTTCCCACCCTCCCTGAATATGAAAGATTTCTCAGATGTGTCATCTCTGCAGGTCTTCACAAGCAAGGCTTTAGCCTCCTGCCTTCTGATAGACTTGTTTATGTCCCGCTGCATCTTTTGCTGGTGAAGGTTTGCAATGAACTCTAACTTTCTCCCATTTGCATCACGCACATATGGTTTCTGCCTGGGATGTGTTGCCTGGTGTTCAGCCAGGTGCAAAATGTCTTTCAAATGTAGGTCACACACATCAGAGAGGTAGTCCTTCTGGGTGTATAGAGTTGCCTTAGGATTCCTGTCCTGTGACACTCCTACAGAAACACTATGTTCACAAGGTGACTCCTCAGCCTCTGTTCCATGGCGAACATCTGAAAGCAGAGAAAAGCTGGTAACAATCATGTTAACTTTGATAGAAGGAAACAGCCCTGTCACAAGTGCATGTTTCACCCAGGAATGAGTCCTTGGGATTGCTGGCAAGATGAGAGGCCTGAGGTCAGAGTAAGGAATGCTCTGCTCTGCAGTATAGTGCCTGGCAATGTTATAAAACAAGGGAAGCCCTACTAGGACTAAAGACACAAGGGTGGGGTATAGCACTGGGCAGAAAGGCATCATCTCCAACTCACTTCTCTATAAAGACTTTCCCGCAAAACCCTGGCTGCTGGGAACACATGAGCCCTTTGCAGAAGGGTATGTCTAGACTCAGGAAAATTGATTGCAACTGGGTAGCTAGTATTTGAGGACTGTTAAAAGGAATGTGCACATCTCATGGGATATTAAGTGCAGGCCCATATTGGAGAGGGCCACAGAGGGAGCTGTGAAAAGAGTGAGACATGGAGGCCAGAAAGGTGGGGTACAGTCAGGAGCCCCAAGTCAAAGTAGAAATCACAAGTCAGCAATGTGTCAAGAATGGGAAGGAAAGACTGAAGAGAGATATGACCTTTGGCTTTGGCACCAAAACAATGATGAACATGAGAAAAGTTGAAGGTATGATTTGAAGACAGTAGTGACATCACACGTTCCCCCAACTTCCACTTACCAGAGCCAGGCCCCTTATATGTCCCTCTTGCCATGGCTGAAGACATGTCCGCTCTGTCAGGTACCCAGGGCTCTGCCCCCATCTCCAGCTGGGCAACTATGTGGGACCTGAAAGATGTAAGTCCTAAGGAAAAGACAGGACAGGTAAGTGGCTAGCACTTGCCCAGTGAAATACTCTACCGGAGACAACAGGAAAGAAAACAAAATATTACAAAAAGAATCTACAAAGAAGGTATGGCAGGAGTATCCAATGGCCACAGCAAGAAGTAACCATATCAGTGTCTAGAGTTCCTGGTGGTCAGGCCTTAGGAAGTGTTAGCTATAGGAAAGGAGCAGGACAGAACTGTCATAGATGTGGGCAGTCACCCAAGCAGAGAGTGGCCAAGTCAGACAGGATTCACTGGGCTGACGGTAAGACTCCTCATTCCTGGCCCCTTCCACACAAAGGTTCAGGGCAGCAGGTGTTGGGGCTCTTCAAGAATAGCATGGGGCCCTACACACAGCTCACCCCTGGAACCCATAACACACACACCAGGGAACTGAGGAAGGGAGCAGCATGTGGTTCAGCGATGAGAAGGAAAACACTGCCTCTTGGGAAAAAGGAACAGGAAGAGATGAGCTCAGGACACCCAGGTGCAGAAGGCCTTACCCAGAGAGGCTATAAGTGCAAAGTTCTCCAGCATCACATCGCAGTACAGGAGCCTCTGAGCCTCATCAAGAAGTCCCCACTCCTCCTGGGAAAAGTAGATGGTCACGTCCTCAAAGGTCACAGAGTCCTGCCATAATAAAGACAGTTCATTCCATGATCAGCTTCTCTCCTCAGGACTTCTGGTGTGTCCCCATACTAGCCCTCCTTTTCAGCTCTCCAACTCAGAGGAGATCCCAGGCCCTGGTTCCATTGACGTGTGCCTTTTTCTCAGGCCTCACCTAACTGACAGGCAGATAGGCAGAGAGTAACTAAGTGCAGCGCCCAACACCCTCTTCCATGGGCTCCCTCCCCTAGTGTCACCAATGTCATCCCTTCCAGATACAAACAAACGTGGGCTTAGTGTTCTCCCTTTATCCCCAGTACCAGCTCACATTTACTCCCTAACATGCACCACTTTTATGACGGCACCTTCTTCAACCCCTGAACCTCACCAATGCAGCCCATTATGAGGGCACCCTCTCCCCATCACAGCCCACATCACAACCATCTCCATGAACTTTCACAGGTCACTCTGCACAAAGCATCCAGAGTTCTTGGCAAAAAGAACTGTGATCCCATCCTGTCCCAGTTCTTGGCTCCAATCTAAACCACCCAGAACAACACACAGATATGTGATCCCCATGGCCCTCTTCCTCTTCTCTGTTCCACAGTCTGTGCCTTCATCAGTCACACTCATTTCAAAGACAACCCCTCTGGTCCTCCTACCTCCACCTACTCTAGATCTAGTGGCTCTCCCAGCTGACCTCATTTCCCCTGAGCTCATTTCCCAGCCTGACTGAAAATTCCCAGGCCTCTCCAAGGGTCGTCACAGGGCCTGGTGAGAAGGCAGAGGTGGAAATAAGCACCAGGCCTCAGTGTAGTATTACGTCCATTATAACTAAGCCTCAGCATCTCTCATCTCTATACCTCCAGCGAAATTTGGCCACCTGTCAGAACCTTTCCTTACATAGCCCAACCACCACCACTACTACTCTTCCTTATCTGTCTTTATGTTCATAAGCCCCACCTTCCTCTGTCATTGCCACCAGGACCTGAAATGTCACTTTCCTACATCAGACACATAGCCACACCCTTATCCATACACCAGGTACATTTTGGATGTTTCTGACTGTGGATATAAATGAAGACCAACCAAATGAGAAAAGCAAAAGCTATTTATTCCGAGCTTGCTATAGCAAGGGAGACGGCCACTGTCATTTGTGTTTTCGCAGGCTTGAGGGCAGAGGAGCGAGGAAGCTTTAGATTGGACAAAAGGGACAAAGCACTTCAGATGGGTCCTGTTGGTATAGGGGAGCTGTGGGCAGGGTAACTACAAGCAGGGCACCCTATGTGATTGGTTAGTGTGCATATTTGACTTTCTCTGGTAGGACCTGAGCTGGAAGAGGGAAGAAAAATTATAGACGCTGTCAGTTATTAATCAAGCTCTGGCCACTTGGGGCCAGATGTTACTGTTTAGCTTCTTGGATTATCACTAGAGATACTCCTATACGACTTCCTGCAAGTCTTGATTTACAGCAGGCTGGCTTCCTGGGCTGTTTATTGTAGATAATGGGGTTGGTTTCCTAGGCAAGTCGCTGCAGGCTATGAGTCAAAGTTCTATTTTTATATATGGCCTGGCCATTGTCCCTTTGTATATTCAGTCTCTCATTATTTTAACCACACCTCCCCAGAATACCATAGCTGTGTGTCTAGCTGCCCATTCTTCACCTCTACTCAGAACATCAGAGCTCAACACGCCTAAAACCTAACACTGAAAATTCCTTCTACGACCAACTACCTCATCTCAGTTAATGGCTAATTCACCCTACCAGCCACTCACACCAAAAACCTCGGAGTCCTCATCCCTTCTCACTCTCCCCCTCCACATCAAAAATTTTGGTTGGTCTGACTTAGAAGACAGACCCCAAATCCAATCACTTCTACCTCTGACCACATGCCCTACTGAACTGGACATTGCAGTAACCTCACCATAGTTTTCCACTCTGCATTCATAGGCATAAAACCTGAGTAAGCTCACCTTCCTCCTCTACTCTGAGCCTTCCGTGGTTCCCAACGCCCTCAGAATAGAAGCCCAGCTCAGCCCTCCATTCCAGAGCTGACTTGGGCCCACCTGCTCTCTCAATCTCACTGCCAGGCATTTCCTAGGTCCTTGTGCCTTGGAAACCCTTTCCCACCTCATCCCACTACCTTTCAGAAATGGAATCCGCTCTATATAATCCTTGACCTGGGTTCTGGACCCTAGACTGGTAGTGACTCACCTCCATGGCCCCAGACTCAAAAACAAAGCAATGAGAAATTACCGCAGGCCACGCCCACTTTTTATATCCAGGCGCGTCTCCTGCCGGTGGGCGGGGTTTGAGCGCCTGAGGGCTGGAGGAGCGTCCACTCACCTGCGCTGAGTCCCTTAGCCCTGCGGCCGCCATAGAGGCGGGTGACTGAGGCAGGTGTCACAGGCTCAGCCTTGGGCGAGGTGTGACCTGGGCTGCGGGTCGCGCTCCTAGCCTCAGTCTCGGGTGTATAAGGCTGCTGGGTCCCCGAGCGCCCCCTCTAGGGCCACGGAGAGCTTTTGGCCCGTCCGAACCCGGCGGACGCCCAGTGACGGCGGCAATTGGAAGGCGCGGAGGAGTGTCCGGACCTTCCAGTCGCCCTCTCCGTCCGAAAAGTGGCCTGGGAAGCGCCCACAGCCCGGGAGGAGGCCCATACAGACCTGCTACGGAAGTGATTCGCTGGACTGAAACGCAGGAAGTTCCGGCCTCCTCCTAGCGCTGAAGAAACGCCACTCTCCTAGGTTGTCATTGGCCCAGGGCCAGCCGGCTACTCCTCCTGGGCTGTGTGCTTTCCGTTCTGCGTCCAGCTGAGCAGCAGGGTGCAGCGGGGAGGTGGAGGGGGGTGGGAGGAGGAAGGAGGCCTGTGGGAAGGAGATCGGACCTTGCTGCCTCTGGGGGACACTGGTTGACCTGCACCGGAGCTTTTCCTGTTTAAGGGGCTGTCCCCAGACTTCTGTGACCGCCTGGGACCAAGCCCCGCCCTCCCCTGAGGGTCTAAGAGACCAACTTGGGTGTGTGGGAAAGGAGTTTCTTGACACAATTTGCCTGTATTTTTCTTCGAGGTGTGATTCATGTATTTTCCCAGAAACTTGAGGTTTCCATATGGTGTGGAGTCGCCACTTGTTTCCTAAAAGTTTACTAACTTTCTGTGTAATTCTGAAACAAAAACATGTCCATTTTTCACTCTGGTTGTGGCTGGGTAGGCCAAAGTGAGGAATCATTTCCTTCAATAGGATTTTCACTACCTCAGAGAATTTCTCAGTTTCTAGTAGTATTGGCTTCTACCCATCCTGAAAAGTTATCAATAAAGAGTACAAATATTGTCATCTTCAGACCCTAGTCATCTGGATAAAGTCTATTTGCCAGTCCTCAAACAGGCACTGTTCTGGATATTGTATCCCTTCTTTCTTCTGATGGCGATCTGTCTTGGGGTTGTTCTTCCAGTGCACAACACATCTAGCTGTTGTTTTCTGTATGGCTTTAGAAATTCTAGGGCCTGTGAACTATAGTTTATTTTATTTTTTATTTTTATTTTTTTAAATATACTTTATTGATTATACCATTACAGTTGTTCTATTCCCCCCTTCATTCCCCTCCACCTGCACACTCCCTCCCCCACCATTCTCCCCCCCTTAGTTTATAACCACGTGTCTCAAGTTCTTTAGATTCTATATTTCCCCCACTATTCTTGCCCTCCCCCTATCTATTTTTTACCTGCCATCTATGCTATTTTCTGTACCTTCTCCCCCCTTCTCCTCCTCCCACTTCCCTGTTGCTAACCCTCCATGTGTTCTTCATTTCTATGGTTCCACTCCTGATCTAGCTGTCCTCTTGGTTTGCTTTTGTTTTAGGTGTGGTTGTTAATAACTGTGAGTTTGCTGTCCTTTCACTGTTAACATTTTTCATCTTCTTTTTCTTATATAAGTCCCTTTAGCATTTCATATAATAAGGGCTTGGTGATGATGAACTCCTTGAACTTGACCTTATCTGAGAAGCACTTTATCTGTCCTTCCATTCTAAATGAAAGTTTTGCTGGATAAAGCAATCTTGGCTATAGGTCTTTGGATTTCATGACTTGGAATACTTCTTTCCAGCCCCTTCTTGCCTGTAAGGTCTCTTTTGAGAAATCCGCTGACAGTCTGATGGGTACTCCTTTGTAGGTGACTGTCCCCTTATCCCTTGCTGCTTCTAGGATTCTCTCCTTCATTTTAATCTTGGCTAATGTAATTATGATGTGCCTTGGTGTGTTCCTTCTTGTGGACTCTCTGAGCTTCCTGGATTTCCTGGAAGTCTATTTCCTTTGCCAGACTGGGGAAGTTCTCCTTTATTATTTGTTCAAATAAGTTTTCCACTTGTGGCTGTTTCTTTCCCCCTTCTGGTACCCCTATAATCCGGATGTTGGAATGTTTAGAGATGTCCTGGAGGTTCCTAAGCCTCTCCTCATTTTTTTGAATTCTCATTTCTTCATTCCTTTCTGGTGGGATGTTTTGTTCTTCCTTCTGGTCCATTCCATTGATTTGAGTCCCAGTTTCCTTTCCATCGCTATTGGTTTCCTGGACATCTCCCTTCATTTCAATTAGTTTAGCCTTCATATGTTCCTCTAATTTGTGACTATAATCAACCAGTTCTGTTAGCATCCTGATAAACAGTGTTTTGAATTGTGCTTCTGAGAGGCTGGCAATTTCTCGGTTGCTGAGAGTTATCGGCTCTGGGACTTTTGAGTTCTTCTTGCGCCATCTTTCGGGCTGTTCGTTCCTGTGCGGTAGCAGGATCGGAGCCCTAAAGTGTTCACTAGAGCAGGCCAACTAAGTCGCTGGGTTGTGATGTTGTATGTGGGGGCGGGGTCAACGAGGAACTATGGCGTCCCGTCTTCCGCCTCCCGCCACGGCCCCCACAGGTGCTGCAGCTGCCACTGTTACCGGGCCCACGCATTTCGTCCCACTGCATGCCAGTGTGCCACCGCCATCAGCCCTCGCCTCCTGGGGCCTGCGTGGTCCATCTCACTGTGCGTGAATGCGTGACCGAGGTCAGTCTGCCCCACACCCTGACTGGGTCCGGGCTGCCTCCGCGCCTAGGTCGGGGGATCTTCCCTGCCCGACCCAGCTCTGCTGCTGGCTCTGCCCCTCTTACCGTCCCCATTGAACGGTTAGTGGTTGTCGGACTTCCGTATAATTCAATTTTCTGTTTTTTGGCTGTGTCTTTGTTCTCCAAACCTTTGTTGTATTCAAACTTGGTTGTGGGAGAAGGCACAGTGTTTCCACCTATGCCTCCATCTTGGCGGAAGTCCTAAGTCTGTGTCTATATAAATGTTAGTTCTTTTATTTATGCCTTTGTGTTAAAAGTGTAACCCTAGAAAGCAATAACAATATCTGTATGTCCAAAACTAAATGCTAAAATTCCTTTATAATACAAAAATGAGTATCTAAATATTAATTAATTAAAAAATTAAAATGCAAGATTTCTTTTTTCCTGAAAGTTTGGGCCAAAAATGTGGGTGCACATTATACATGGCAAAATACAGTACCTCTAAAAAGGTTATCTAACCTACAAGGTCCTTTGTGTTTTGAAAGATTATGTCTTTATGGAATTGGTCCATTTATATAGGCTATAAATTTTGTTAGCACATAGTCATTCCTAATATTTCTTTATTATCCTTTAATGTCCATAGGATAACTAGTAAATGATCTATCTTTCACTTCCAACATTAGTAATATGTGTCTTCCTTCTTTTTAAATTTGTTAGTATGCTGGATTGAATAGTGGTGTTTCCCTGCCTCCAAAATTCATATGTTGGATCTCTAACCACAAATGCTGCTGTATTTGGAAATGGGGCCTTTAGGGAGGTAACTACATTTAAAGGAGGTCATATCGGTGGGGCCCTGACATGATAGGATGTGTGTCCTTAATAAAACAAGAGTCTCAGCTGGTGTGCCTCATTGGATTGAGTGCTGGCCTGTGAACCAAAGGGTTGCTGGTTCAATTTCCAGTTGGGGCACATGCCTGGGTTGCAGGCCAGGTCCCTAGTAGGAAACACATGAGAGGCAACCACACAATGATATTTCTTTTGCACACTTTCTCCCTCCCCTTTCCTCTTTCTAAAAATAAATAAATAAAATCTTTTTAAAAAAAGAAGATATACCAGAGAGAACTCTCCACAGGCATGCAGAAGAAAGACCATGTGAGGATACAGTAAGAAAGCAGCCATCTAAAAGCCAGCAAGAGAGGCCTCATCAGAAACCAGCTCTGACAGCACCTTGACTTTGGACTTATAGCCTCCAGAACTGTGAGAAAATAAATTTCTATTGTTTAGATCACTCAATCTGTGTTATTTCGTTATGGCAACCATAGCAGAGTAATATAGTTTGCCTGGCTAGAATTTTATCAATTTTATTAACCTCTTCAAAGGACCAGCTTTTAGCTTTGTTGATTTTGGCTAAAAATTTTCAGTTTTCAATATCATTGATTTCTGCTCTAATGCTTATTATTTTCTTCTGCTAACTTTGGGTTTAATTCATTCTTTTTTTTCTAGTTTCCTGAGATAGAGGCTATATTACTGACTTTTAAATATTTTTCTAGAATATATATTCAATGCCATAAATTTTCCTTCAAACATTGCTTTCACTGTGTGTGATAAATTTTGATGAGTTGTATTTTTATTTTCATTTAGTTCAAATTATTTTTTAGTTTCTCTTGAGAATTTCTTTTTATACACAATTTTAATTTGATAATTATACCTCAATAAAGTGGGAGATTAGGGAAGGAGAAAGGTCACCTGGTTAATTTAATAAATATCTATGAAATTTGAATATGCCAGGCATCAATATAAGATAGTGGTAAGTAAGAAATAATCTTTAGCTTCATGGGTCTTATAATCTAGTGGAAAATACTTGTCATTTCATCAGAAAAAAATCAAGCCCCAATTTCCCACATGGTGGACAAGGATTCTTGGCTTTACACTGGAAAGGAAGAAGCTAGAACACACAAAAGTGAGTGGTAAAAAGACTGGACAGTGTACACCAAGTACTTTCCATGAGCGTAGAGTAATACTGTCTAACGCTTGTGTTATCTGGTCCCAGGGCTGGTTGTTGGGACGGATGCAGAAGGCTCTCACCCCCTTCTTCAATTCTTTGATCAATAAACAACATCCTGGACATAACTTGACTTTCTGGACATGACAGAGCCATTTAGTTACCTTCCTGATACTTATTTTCCCCTTTCTTTTTTCAATGACAGTTGATGTACAATATTATATCAGTTTCAAATGTACAACCCAGTGATTAAACATTTATACAACTTATGAAGTGATCACCCTGATAAATCTAGTACCCATATGACACCTTACATAATTATTACAATATTATTTACTATATTCCCTATACTGTACTTTACATGCCTATGACTACTCTTCACTACCAATGTGTACTCCTTAATCCTTTTACCTTTTTTACCAGTTCTCTTTTCTTTTATTTATAAGTCTTTAAACTTATCTTATAAGTCTATTACCAGATCTTATCTTATCTTTATTTATAAGTCTTTAAACTTATCTTATAAGTCTATTACCAGGTCTTTTCTTTATCTATAAGTCTGTTTTTCTTCTGCTTGTTCATTTATTTTTTAGATTCAACATACAAGTGATATCATATGGCATTTGTCTCTCTCCTTCTAACTTATTTTTCTCTGCACAATACTCTCTTGGTCCATCCATGTTGTTGCAGTTGGCAAGATTTTATTCTTTTTTTGTGTGTGTGTGTGGATGAGTCATATTCTATTGTGTATATACACCATTTGTTCTTCATCCATTCATCTATTGATGGACACTTAGGTTGCTTCCGTATCTTAACTATTGTAAATAATGCTGCAATGAACACATAAATGCATACCTCCTTTTGATTTAGTGTTTTAGATTTCTTTGGATAAATATCCAGAAGTAGAATTGCTGGGTCCTTCATTCTTTCTTCTTATAGGCTTTATATTTTTTATTTTTAAAAGATTTTATTTATTTATTTTTAGACAGAAGGGAAGAGAGGGAGAAACATCAGTGTGTGGTTGCCTCTTGCATTCCCCCCACTGGGGACCTGGCACACAACCCAGACATGTGCCCTGACTGGAAACTGAACCAGTGACCCTTTGGTTCGAAGGCCAGCACTTAGTCCACTGAGCCACACCAGCCAGTGTGCATAGGCTTTATTTTAAAGCGTATTTTGTCTGGTGTTGCTACATCAGTTTTGTTGGTGTTTACATTTTTATGAAATATCTATTCTTATCCCTTTACTTGTAGTCTGTGGGTGTCTTTCAATCTGAAGTGAGTCTCCTATGAGACAAGATATGTCAGAGTCTTGTTTTGTTATCCACTCAGCCACCGTGTGTCTTTTGACTGGAGTATTTAATCAACTTGCATTTAAAGAAATATTGATATATATGGATTTATTGCCATTTTATTATTCATTTTTTAAAACTTTCTTCTTCTTAAAGAGCCTTTAACGTCTCTTATGATACTGCTTGGGTAGTGATGAACTCCCTTCACTTTTTTTTTGTGGTAGAGTAATATTGGTAGTAGGTTTTTGCTTTTTGTCACTTTAGATATTTCATGCCACTCCCTTCTGGCCTGTACAATTTCTGTTGAGAAATCAGCTCATAGTCTTATGGTAGCTACCTTGTAGGTAACTGTTTTTCTCTTGCTGCTTTCTTTTTTAAAAAATTATTTATTTATTTTTAGAGAGGGGGAGGGAGAAAGAGAGAGAGAGAAACATCTATGTGTGGCTGCCTCTCATGTGCCTCCCACCAGGGACCGCCAGCAATCCAGGCATGTTCTCTGGCTGAGAATCGAATCCATGACCCTTTAGATCATAGGCTGGTACTCAATCCACTGAGCCACACCAGCAAGTGCTCTTGCTGCTTTTAAGATTCTCTCTTTGCCTTTAATCTTTGCCAATTTAATTGGTGTGGTTGGATTCATATTGTTTGGGATCCTCTGTGCTTTCAGGACTTTTATGTCTATTTCTTTCACCAGGAAAGTTTTCCATTGTTATCTTTTCAAATATACTTCAATTCCTTGTCTCTCACTTCTCCTTGCAACACCTCCATGACACAAATGTTGGTATGCCTGAAGTTGTCCCAGAAAATCCTTAAAGTACCCTCATTTTTAAAAAATTCCTTTTTCTTCTTGCTGTTTGATTGGGTGTTTTCCACTTTTTTATCTCACAAATTTCTGATTTGATTCTGTGCTTTATTTATCCCACTGTTGGGTTCCTGTATATATTGCTCATTTCAGCTATTGTATTCTTCATTTCTGACTGCTTCTTTCTTGTATTTTCAACCTCTATTTTTATGTATTAAAGTTCTCATGAAGTTTATGTACTCTTTCCCTATGTTCATTGAGCATCCTTTAACCAGTGTTTTGAACTGTGTGTCTGGTGAACTTCTTGTCTCCATTTTGTTTAGTTCTTCTTCTGAATAATTGTTCTGTTCTTCCATTTGAGATATGTTTCTTTGTTTTCTCATTTTGGCTGTCTTCCTGTGTTTATTTCTATGTATAAGGTAGAGTTGCAATATTTCCCAATCTTGGTAGAGTGATCTTGTATGGTAGGTGTCATGTAGGGCCTAGTGGTACAGCTCCCCTGGCTACCTGAATTTGGCAGTCCAGATGTGCCCCCTATATGGGCTGTGTATACCCTTTTATTGCAGTTGAGCCTCGATTACTCTTGGCACATCAATGAGAGGGATTTATTCCTAGGCTGATAGGAATAAATCCCTATCAGGACTGGGGATAGGAATAAATCCCTATCAGTCCTCAATCCCTTTGAGGACTGGCTTCTGCCACCATGGAGGATTAGCTGTGTAGGGGTCAACCCAACCCTACAGAGCAGGACTCACTTCAGCATGGCTCTGGTGTGTGCTGAGTGTGCTCATTGCATATATCACTCATTGAGGTGGTTGGGTGGTGCTTTGACATGGTCTGAAGCTGTCCACTAGGTGCACTGGCTCTGGTGCCTCCTGGAAAGTGTGGGCTGAAGTCAGCCTGTGCTCTGCTCAGGGCCACCCACCGTGGGCTGCAGGGCAATCTGCAGATGGCTGCTACTTTTATTGAGCTTGGAGGTTTCTGGAGGAGGGAAAGCTGAAAACCACTGCCACCTGCTGCTTGTGCTGAGCTTGGGACCACCAGGTCCCAAATGCTGCTTGTATTAGAGATTTTAGGAAAGTCTCCAGCATGATCCAGGACAGGCTGTCTGGAAAAGCCACTGGAAAAGGCTTGTGTGGGCCTAAAAGTTAATAGGGTGGGGACCTTGGAATCACTAAGGTGGGTGAACAATGTTAACTGGGGTGATGGAGACTCAGGTGGGGTACCTGCCTCCTGGCTCTGTGGAGGCAAGGCTCAGCAAAGAAACAATGGCCTCTGTCAGAACTTCTGTCTTGGAAAAAGCTCCTCCTCCAGCCCTTGCTCTGATGCCTCCTATATGTATGTCTCTGGTGTCTTTCAAGCTGCTACCCCAGTGCTGGAGCTCAGAGTGAGTGAATCTGAGTAAGACCATGTGTGGGCCCTTTAAGAAGAATGCTTAGGAGCCCTCCTCTCACTCAGCCACAATTCCCACTTGTTTCCACAGCCAAAAGTTATAGGAATGTTTCTTGTCAGCACTGGAACCATGGGCTGGGGGGCCTGGTTCTCTTCAGGGGTAACCTTTGTAGCTGACATGTCCCTCCTGATTTTTAACTGCTACCTATAAGTGTGGGACCATCCCATTCTGCATGTCTGCCCCTCCTACCAGTCTTTTTTTTTCCATTTTTAAAAATATGTTTTATTGATTATGTTATTACAGTTGTCCCATTCCCCCCCTTTAATCTTCTCCACCCTGTACACCCCCCACCTGCATTCCCCCCTCCCACTTTAGTTCATGTCCACAGGTCATCCGTGTAAGTTCTTTGGCTTCTACATTTCCCCTACTATTTTTAATCTCCCCCTATCTATTTTCTACCTACCATTTATGCTACTTATTCCCTGTACCTTTCCCCCAATTCTCCCTCCAAACCTGCTCCCCCCACCCCGCTGATAACCCTCCATGTAATCTCCATGGTCTCCATTTTTGTGATTCTGTTCCTGGATTAGTTATGTCCAGTTTATTTTGTTGTTGTTGTTTTTCTTGGGTTTAGTTGTTGATAGTTGTGAGTTTGTTGTCATTTTACTGTTCATATTTTTTATCTTGTTTTTCATAGATAAGTTCTTTTAACATTTCATATAATAAGGGCTTGGTGATGATGAACTCCTTTAACTTGACATTGTCTGGGAAGTGCTTTATATGCCCTTCCATTCTAAATGAAAGCTTTGCTGGATAGAATAATCTTGGATGTAGGTCTTTGGATTTCATGACTTGGAATACTTTTTTCCAGCCCCTTCTTGCCTGTAAGGTTTCTTTTGAGAAATCAGCTGATAGTCTCATGGGATCTCCTTTATAGGTAAGTGTCTCCTATAGGGAACCTATCTACATGGCGTGGCGAATGTAGCCCAGCCCCTGACTTGGAAAACCAGTGGGGAGTGAGTCAGCACACAGGACTCGAGCCCATGGATCGGTTTTCCTGTGGGGAAGCAGGTCTGAGTTGTACCTAGGCTGTTTTGAGGCTTGCTTTTTGCTAAAACTCCCTCACCCTGAATTGAGGCAGAAAATGTTTACTGCGTATCTTTAAAGTAACCTCCTAATATCTATGCTAAGCCTCCCAAGTATAGAGCATAACCAGTTCAACCACCTTTCCCCTTGCATTTGCAAATATTCTTTTTCTTCATAGTAATTAGCAACTGCCTCTCCTTTGTTATCTGTAAAAGGTAATCACCTAAAGCAAACCTGTGCATAGTAAGTGAGGACCATCAACAATGTAATGTGCCCAGAAAAGCAATAAAAGCCTGTCCAGGCAGGGGTTGGGATGCCCTCTCTCACTCAGAGAGTGGCCATGCCATCTCTTTCTCCATGAGACTTCTGTAGTATATGTGAATTTGCTCATTACATCCACAGTGCAGATCCTGTGGGCCAGGGTCCACATCAGTCTCCTTTTCTCTTGCAGTTTTTGAGATTCTCTTCTTATCTTTAATCTTGGCTAATGTGATTATGATGTGCCTTGGTGTGTGCTTCCTTGAGTCCAACTTCTTTGAGACTTTCTGAGCTTCCTGGACTTCCTGCAAGTCTATTTCCTTTGTCAGGTTGGGAGAAGTCTCCTTCATTATTTGTTCAAATAAGTTTTCAATTTCTTGCTCTTCCTCTTCTCCTTCTGACGCCCTTATGATTCAGATGTCGGAACATTTAAAGTCCTGGAGGTTCCTAAACTTCTCCTCGCTTTTTTGAATTCTTGTTTCTTCATTCTGTTCTGGTTTAACTTTTATTTCTTCCTTCTTGTCCAAACCACTGATCTGAGTCCTGGTTTCCTTTCCGTCACTGTTGGTTTCCTGTACATTTTCCTTTATTTCACTTTTTATAGCCTTCACTTTTTTCTTTATTTTGCAACCATATTCAACCATTTCTGTGAGCATCCTGATTGCCAGTGTTTTGAACTGTGCATATGATAAGTTGGCTATCTCTTCATTGCTTAGTTGTATTTTTTCTGGAGCTTTGATCTGTTCTTTCATTTGGGCCATTTTTTTAGAGGGTCTCAGTGCCCCTGTTGTGTAGTAAGGTGTGGAGCCTTAGATATCCACCAGGGCAGGGCAACCCCTGGTGCTGCTATGTGGGGGAGGGTTTTGAGAGGGAACAATGCCACTTCTTCAGCTCTTTGTTGGCTTTCAGTCACTTCTCCCACTACCCTTAGCAAATTGGGCCCTTCTGGTGCTTATTTCTGGGTTGGTGGTTTTGTCCTAGAACGTATGTTCTAGGACCTTGTGGGTCACTCCAACAAACTCTCCTGTGAGGCTGAGAGTTTCTCCTGCTGCCTCAATCCTCACGTTTTTTCAGTCAGAGGTTTTGAGGCTTTATTTTCCCATACTGGAAGCCTGGGTCATGTGGTCTGTCTCACGCCCCAGTTGTTCCTCCCATTCAGTTTATCTTTACTTAAATGTGGGACTGCCCAATCCACCAGCCTTTGCCTCTCCTTCCCTGGTCCTCCAGCCTCTGCCTTGTTGTGAGTCCTCTCTGCCCAGCTGCCTGTCTCCACCCCTTCAACCGGTCGGGACAAATGTTTCTTTTTTAATTCCTTGGTTGTCGGACTTCCATACAGTTTGATTTTGTCAGTTCTGGTTGTTTTTTGTTTGAAAATTTGTTGTTTTCCTTCTTTTGGTTGAGTGAGGAGGCACAGTATGTCTGCCTATGCCTCTATCTTGTCTGGAAGTCTCCCTCCTACTGGTCTTCATGTGACTTCTGCATATCCTTAGTTGTAGGACTGTTCAGCTAGATTTCTGGCAGTTCTGAATGATGGTAGTTTGGTTGTAATTTTGATGCGGCTGTGGGAGGATGCAAGTACTTGCTTAGCTACTTCACCATTTTGACTGAAAGCTGATATTTTCTTTTTAATCTACAAATATTTGAGGTATTTGAGAATTTTCCAGCTATCTTTCTGTTATTGACTTCTAGTTTAATTCTGTTGTAGTCTGAGGGCATACATTGCATGATTTCTATTCTTTAAAATTGTTAAGCTATATTTCATGGTCCAGGAGGTGGTCTATCTTGGTTCCATGTAAGCTTAAAAAGAATATGTATTTTGCTCATAATTTTTTAGCATTAACATGATTTATTTTATTATAAATCATACAAATTGGTGATGTTGGACAAAGCCAAAATAGTTGGTAGTGTGTACCTCCAATACTGTTTGTTTTTCCAACATCATCAAGCAATTCTCCAATTCTCAACAGACACTTACAAACTTAACTCATGTCTGACACTATCTACCTGGAGATAGTTATCAGCTCTATGGGGAAGGAAAAAAATTTTCCTTTACCTTTTATGGTTCTTTTGTCTGGCCAAATAATCAAATCAACTAGAAACGGGCTGACAGGAGAAAATAAAATTTAATTTGGTGTGCGTTGGACCCTGCATACATGAGAGAATCATTGAGCCCACATATGAGACAGATTTAAAGACAGAAAGGGAAAATGGGCATATATGACATCCTGAGCTAGGCATGAGTTAAGGCATGGTGGGGTTTCAGAAGACCCTTGCAGGGAGAGTACATGTTCAGTAGTTAGTATTTTCCTTACCATATAGATAGGTCAAAAAAAGGTTATCTCTATAATCTGTTCTTATGGGAAAGGCTCATAATTCAAATTTCTTTTGAGCCCCGAAAGGTCTCTGTTGCCTTTGTGGACCCTGAGAGAGAAGATACCTGCAAAGAAGGGCTTCCAGTGGCTAACTAGGTTCAAATTTTAAAAATTAAGCCTAGCAGTCATTTCTATACAGGGGGCTCTCATGCAAACTGCACTTCAGGAAGAAGCCTGCACTAAGCTGCCTTCCTCCTGCACTGAACTGCCTTCCTGCACTGTGTTTCTTCCATCTGAGCCAATCCTTTATAACAACTTTCTGGAATTCTGTTTCAACCAATAGGACTGAAACTTTTCCTATCCAATAGGAGATAAGATATGTAGCTATAGCCCCATCAGCTTCTTCACTGGTCTGAAGAGGCTCCATTCTAAGCAATAACACAGTGCTTTTTGGATCAATCAAACTGCAAGGATTTGGAGTCCTCATTTGCATGAGGACAAACAAATCAGGAGCAGGGCTTCTGGCTATATAAGTCAGTTCTCTTCACACTCTGGGAACACACTTTCCCTTTCCACCAAAGGCTGAACACTGTGTGTCTCTGGCTGGAGTTGGAGCTGAAACACTAAAGATGTCTCATAAGAGCAGAGCAGACCATGGAGGAGCACAGCAGAGCTGTCTAGCTAGAGAGATGCCTGACCCCAGGTCCTCCCAAGAGCAGTGCTATTTTCACAATTGTGCTCTGTCATAATTGAGTTGTTTGTAGTGAATAACATTTTCTTCTTCACTACATTCCAAACTTGAAATTTCTGGTGGTGTCAAATTGGTGCTGATACCCTTTGGTTGATGCCCCTTCTGAACCCACTACGTATCCCACAGGTCAAGGGCTCAGTCCCACAATGTAACAGAGTAAAATATCTAGCTTATTCCCAACTGGCATTTTACTCTTAGAGGCTTTGAACTGATTTTCATTTCCTCTATTAAAGGATCAGATCATAAAAAGAGTAGATTTAACAGTCTGTCTGATTACAGTGGAACTGGAGCAGATTTGTAAGTGGCTTGCTCATTATTAGTTAATGGGTTTCCCCTTGGCCTTGGGATCTCATTATCCATACAGGCTTCTTTTTCATTTTATTTATTGGAGAGAGAGAGAGAGAGAGAGAGAGAGAGAGAGAGATTTGTCGTTCCACTTATTTATGCATTCATTGGTTGATTCTTGTATGTGCCGTGACTGGAGACTGAACCCACAACCTTGGTGTACTGAGACAATGCTCTAACCTACTGACTTCCCTGGCCAGGGCCTGAGCTTCCTTTTTAAATGGCCACTTCTTTTGGTAATAATAAACCCTCTAGGAAGTCAGCCATCCGTTACTCATCTTTAATTGGTGTTCCAGTTGTAGTTATAAAAGCTCTAGATTTTTCTAATTTATCGGTCATGTACTAACTCAAAGGCATATCTGCTATCTAAGTAGATATTCTCTTATCCACGAAAGTGTAGGCCTTGTAAGAATGAAGTTCTGCAGTCTGAGGTGATTTGCTGTTACAAAGATTCATATTCCACAGGGTTTTGAAAATATGTAATGGCATATCCTGTGCCGCCTAGAGTGCTCCTTCTGAGCTCTGGAGATAAGATCTAGCAACAAAGAGGTTGAGGTCTGGGTCTTTAAGGGGAACCTCTGAAAGGTCTGGATGAGAAAGGATTAAAGTGTAGGTGGCTGCAATGCAGTCATGTGGCTATTTTTCAGTTAGGAAAGAAAGAAGAGCAGCAAGCTTAAGATTTTGATCATAGGAGCCTGTAATGTGAGGAGGCGAAAGCAAAAGGAAGTTGGGAGAGGTAAGATAAAAGGTAAAAAATATCTAGTGTTTCAGGTAGGAAAAGGGTTTGGGTGGCATGGGGCACATAAATTTCAGGGTATGACCAACAACAGATTCACTGTAGCTTGAACCAATTTTGCTGTTGCCACAACTGCTCAAAAACAAGAAGCAAAGGCTTCAGCTACTGGGTCCAGAGTGAGGTTAAGATACCCAATGGTCCATTATGCTTCTGAAATGGGGCATCTCAACTGTGTCTTCTTTCATGAAGGTATAGCAAAGAGAACAAGAAGTGGTTTGGGAGTCCCTAGGTGGGAAAGAGAACAGAGAGGTTTTTAAGGATCCAAATACCATCATGGCAAGTGAGTCCCATTGTAGTCAAGCATAGTTTCAAAGTTATGACATACAAAAAAGATACAGCAGAAAATTAGGGCTCTGCTTCCTGAAATATTCAGTTAATCCTCTAAAGTCCCAGACTTGTGTTTTTGTTTCAGGCAGAGGGTACTTAAGAATGGTGTTAATAATTCTGAGAAGGTTTTTTCCTCAGGGGAGAAATCATTTCCTAAAATATGGCACCAGCAAAGTTTTGTTTTTTCCTGAAATATTATGTTTCTTGTAAGTCAGAGCTTATGATACGTGTTGGGTTTCTGTTTGAGTTACTAAACCTAGTAGAACAAAAAGTTCATCCACATATTGAATAAGGGTTGAATTACAAGGGAAGACCAAATTCTTTAGATTTACAGTTAATGTAAGAGCAAAATAAGTGGGGCTTCAGAAATCCCTGGAACATAATTGTCCCAGCATACTGTATTTTTACCATGTAAAAGAGAATAGGTATTGGGAGTTAGGATGAAAGCAGAGCATAAGTCAATGATGGTAAATTCATAGAGTCAGAGATTATAGACACAAGGATAATATTGGCATTGGGAACAAAAACAATGTACATTTTACAATTTTATTTATGGCTCACAATTCTTGGGCCATTTGGTAACCTTTTCAATTAGGTAGAACAGGTATTGTGGGGGCTAGATGGGAAGCTAAAAAAGGCCCTTGTCAAGAAATTCATGAGTAATAGTTCTGAGACTATAAATCACCTCAGGTTTAGAATAATGACTTAGTTTAAAGACAGGTATAATGAGGTGTATATCCACTATTAAAGACTCTGCTTTCCAGATGTGTCCTACATCTATCTGGCTTTTTTTTTAAGCCCAAAGTGAGTCAAGAATGTGAATGAGCATGTCCTGAATGTAGGGCTTAGCAAGGGCTTGGGGAACTATGAAGGCTCAGGAAATCTTGGGTAATTTATGAAAGCTGTCAGAGGGCCAAATGAGGGGGAGGGGTCAGGAAGTCCAGACTTCAAAGGTTAGCTCCTTGGACCAATGTGAAATATTAACATTATAATTATAAATTAATTATGCCCAGTAATTTAAAAGGAATTATGGAGCTTAACAAAATGCTATGTTGGGCATTATGAAGTTAGACACAGAAAGGAGTTTTAAAAGATAAATCATGTGGCAATGAGGCAGGGTAGTAAGAAGCTATAAAAATTATTTTACAAGTGGAATAAGGGAAACAAACAAAATTAATAGTAATTTACAGTCAGTTAATGAATCACAAAGTTCTGTCTTTCTTTTTTTTCTCAATTTTTTTTATTTAATTATTTTTCAAGTACAGTTTTCTGTCTATTACTCCCATCCCATCCCACCCCCCATCCTCCCCTCTCCCTCCCATTTCCACCCTTCTCAGTTGTTGTCCATGTATCCTTTATATATGCTCCTCTAAATCCCTCCCCTATTTCCCCTGAAATTACCTCCCCTCTCCCCTCTGGTCACAGTCAGCCTGTTCTCTATTTTAGTGTCTTTGGTTATATTTTGCTTGCTTGTTTGTTTTGTTGTTTAGCTTCCTGTTAAAGGTGAGATCATATGGTATTTGTCCTTCAACACCTGGCTTATTTCACTCAGCATAATGCTTTCCAGTTCCATCCATGATGTTGCAAAACGTAGGAACTCCTTCTTTCTTTCTGCAGCATAAAATTCCATTGTGTATATGTACCATCGTTTTTTGATCCATTCATTTACTGACGGGCACCTAGGTTGCTTCCAACTCTTGGCTATTGTAAACTGTGCTGCTATGAACATTGGGGTGCATAGGTTCTTTGGGATTGGTGTTTTAGGGTTCTTGGGATACAGTCCTAGCAGTGGAATTGCTGGGTCAAAAGGCAAGTCCAATTTTAGTTTTTTGAGAAAATTCCATACTGTTTTCCATAATGGTTGTACCAGTCTGCAATCTCACCAACAGTGGACCAGAGTCCCCTTTTCCCCACACCCTCTCCAACATTTGGAGAGGAAAGAAATAAAGCAATAAAGCAAGCAACAACAAGAAATAAACTTGTTTATTGCTTTGTTTATGATAGCCATTCTCACCGGTGTAAAGTGGTATCTCATTGTAGTTTTAATTTGCATCTCTCTGATAGCAAGTGATATTGAGCATCTCTTCATGTGTCTCTGGATCCTCTGTATGTACTCCTTGCAGAAGTGTCTGTTCAAGTCCTTTCCCCATTTTTTAATTGGGTTAGTTGTCTTCATAGAGTGAAATTGTGTGAGTTCTTTGTATATTTTGGAGATTAAACCTTTGTCTGAGGTATCATTGGCAAATATGTTTTCCCATACAGTTGGTTGTCTTTTTATTTTAATGCTGTTTTCTTTAGCTGCACAGAAGCTTTTTATTTTGATGAGATCCCATTTGTTTATTCTTTCCTTTATAGTCCTTGCTCTAGGGGACATATCAGTAAAAATGTTGCTGCGTGAAATATCTGAGATTTTCCTGCCAATGTTCTCCTCTAGGACTTTAATGGTGTCATGGCTTATATTTAAGTCTTTTATCCACCTTGAATTTATTTTGGTGTATGATGTAAGTTGGTGCTCGAGTTTCATTTTTTTGCATGTAGCTGTCCAGTTCTCCCAACACCATTTGTTGAAGAGGCTATCTTTACCCCATTTTATGATACTGCCCCCTTTGTCGAATATTAATTGACTGTAGAGATTTGGGTTTATTTCTGGGTTCTCTATTCTGTTCCATTGGTCTATGTGCCTGTTTTTATGCCAGTACCAGGCTGTTTTGATTACAGTGGCCTTGTAATACAGTTTGATATCAGGTATTGTGATCCCTCCTACTTTGTTCTTCTTTCTTAACATTGCAGCTGCTATTCGGGGTCTTTTATGGTTCCATATAAATTTTTGAAGTGTTTGTTCTATGTCTGTGAAATATGCCATTGGTACTTTAATAGGTATTGCATTGAATCTGTAAATTGCTTTGGGTAGTATGGACATTTTGATGATGTTAATTCTTCCAATCCATGAACACGGTATACGTCTCCATTTGTTTGTGTCTTCCTTGATTTCTGTCTTCAGTGTTGTGTAATTTTCTGCATACAGGTCTTTAACCTCCTTGGTTAGATTTATTCCCAGATATTTTATTTTTCTTTTTGCTATATCGAATGGGATTTTTTTCTTGATTTCTGCTTCTGCTGATTCATTGTTAGTATACAGAAATGCCTTTGATTTCTGGATATTGACTTTGTATCCCGCTGTTTTGCCAAATTCATTTATTAGTTCCAGCAGTTTTTTGGTAGAGTCTATAGGATTTTCCATGTACACTATCATGTCATCTGCAAACAGTGACAGTTTTGTTTCCTCCTTTCCGATTTGGATGCCTTTTATTTCCTTTTCTTGTCTGATTGCTGTGGCTAGAACTTCCAATACTATATTAAATAGAAGTGGTGAAAGTGGACAACCTTGTCTTGTTCCTGATCTTAGTGGAAAAGCTTTCAGTTTTTGCCCATTCAGTATGATGTTGGCTGTAGGTCTTTCATATATGGCCTTTATTATATTGAGGAATGCTCCCTCTATTCCCACTTTGCTGAGTACCTTTATCATAAATGGGTGTTGTACCTTATCAAAAGCTTTTTCCGCGTCTATTGATATGACCATGTGGTTTTTGTCCTTGCTTTTGTTTATGTGGTGTATTACATTTACTGATTTGCGGATATTGAACCATCCTTGCATCCCTGGGATGAATCCCACTTGGTCATGGTGTATGATCTTTTTGATGTATTGTTGGATGCGATTTGCCAATATTTTGTTGAGGATTTTAGCATCTATGTTCATCAGTGATATTGGCCTGTAATTTTCTTTCTTTGTTGTGTCTCTCTCTGGTTTTGGAATTAGGATAATGCTCGCTTCATAAAAAGAGTTTGGGAGTTTCCCATCATTTTGGATTTTTTGGAATAGTCTGTGAAGAATAGGGGTTAGCTCTTCCTTAAACGCTTTGTAGAATTCTCCTGTGAAACCATCTGGTCCGGGGCTTTTGTGTGATGGGAGTTTTTTGATTACTGCTTCAATTTCATTTGCTGTTATTGGTCTGTTCAGGCTTTCTACTTCTTCTTCATTGAGTTTTGGAAGATTATATTTTTCTAGAAATTTGTCCATTTCACCTAGGTTTTCAAATTTCTTGGCATACAGTTCTTCATAGTAATTCCTTACAATCCCTTCTATTTCTGTGGTATCAGTTGTAATCTCTCCTCTTTCATTTCTGATTGTGTTTATTTGTGTCCTCTCTCTTCTTTTCTTAATGAGCCTACTTAAAGGCTTGTCTATTTTGTTTATCTTTTCAAAAAACCAACTCTTGGATTCATTGATCCTTATAATTGTGCTTTTGGTCTCTATGTCATTTAATTCTGCTCTGATCTTGGTTATTTCCTTCCTTGTACTTGCTCTGGGCTGTCTTTGTTGTTGTTCTTCGAGTTCTTGCAGGCGTCGGGTTAGGTTGTTTGTTTGAAATGTTTCTATTTTCTTTAGGTAAGCCTGTATTGCTATGAACTTCCCTCTCAGGACTGCCTTGGCCGTGTCCCATAAGTTTTGGGTTGTTGTGAGTTCATTTTCATTTGTTTCCAGAAACTTTTTGATTTCTTCCCTAATTTCAATCTTGACCCATTCGTTGTTTAATAGCATACCATTCAGTCTCCATGATTTTGGGTGTTTTGGGTTTTTTCCTTTGGGGTTGGTTTCTAATTTCAGTCCCTTGTGGTCAGAGAAAATGCTTGGTATGATTTCAATTTTCTTGAATTTGTTGAGGCTCATTTTGTGTCCTATCATGTGGTCTATCTTTGAAAATGTTCCATGTGCATTTGAAAAGAATGTGTATTTAGCTTCTTTGGGATGAAGCGCTCTATATATATCAGTCAAGTCCATTTCTTCTAGAGTGTCATTTAATGCTGCTATATCTTTGTTGATATTTTGTTTGGAAGATCTGTCCATTTTTGACAGTGGGGTGTTAAAATCCCCTACTATAATTGTGTTGCTGTCAATATCTTTCTTGAAGTCTTCTAGGATTTTTCTTATATATTTGGGTGCTCCTATGTTGGGTGCATATATATTTATGATGTTAATGTCTTCGTGCTGGATTCTTCCCTTGAGCAATATGAAGTGACCTTCTGGGTCTCTCTTTATGGCCCTTTTTTTGAAGTCTATTTTGTCTGATATTAGAATTGCTACCCCGGCTTTTTTTTCTTGTCCATTTGCTTGGAAAATTTGTTTCCAGCCTTTCACTTTTAGTCTGTGATGGTCTTTTGTCCTGAGGTGGGTCTCCTGTAGGCAGCATATGTGTGGGTCATGCTTTCTTATCCATTCAGCTATTCTATGTCTTTTGATTGGAGCATTTAATCCATTTACATTTAAGGTTATTATTGATAGGGACTTATTCATTGCCATTTTTGTACCACAGTTCCTCTCTGTCTCTCTCTTTTCCTTCCTTTCCTTAAAGCAGCCCTTTTAGTATTTCTTGTAGAGCTGGTTTGGTGGAGGCATATTCTTTTAGACTTCTTTTGTCTTGGAAGCTCTTTATTTGGCCTTCTATCTTGATTGAGAGCCTTGCTGGGTAAAGTAGCCTTGGTTGTAGGCCTCTGGTTCTCATTACTTGAAATATTTCTTGCCATTCTCTTCTTGCTTGGAGTGTTTCCATTGAGAAGTCAGTAGCTAACCTTATTGGGGCTCCCTTGTATGTTACTTCCTTTTTCTCCCTTGCTGCCTTTAGGATTCTCTCTTTGTCTTGAAATTTTGCCATTTTAATGATGATGTGTCTTGAAGTGGGCCTCTTTGGGTTCCTCTTGAATGGGACTCTCTGTGATTCCTGGATTCGTGTAACTTTTTCTCTCATCAAATTAGGAAAATTTTCCATCATTACTCTTTCAAATAGGTTTTCTATCCCTTGTTCTTCTTCTTCTCCTTCTGGTATTCCTATTATTCGGATATTATTACGTTTCATATTATCTTGCATTTCTCTTAGTCCATCTTCATTCTTTTTGAGCCTCTTTTCCCTTTCTTGCTCTTTCTGGGAGATTCTTTCTACTGTGTCCTCCAACTCACTGATCCGATCTTCTGCCTCATCGATCCTGCTTTTCATTCCTTCTACTGTGTTCTTCAGTTCCGAAATTGTATTCTTCATTTCCTCTTGTCCTTTGGTGATAGTTTCTATTTCCTTTTTCATGTTGATATAGTTTGCGGAGAGCTCATGGTAGCTCCCCTCTAGTTTCTGGTAGCTCATTGTGAGCTCTTTGAATTTCCTGATAACTAGTGCTTTGAATTCAATATCTGATAGCTGACTTGCCTCTCTTTCATCTAACATTATTTCTGAGACTTCCACCTTTTCTTTCATTTGGGCATTGTTTCTTTGTCTTCCCATTGCTTATGAGACTCTTCTTGTTAGCTTCAGCTTCTTAAATTGATCTGTTCTGACTCCCTAGGTTTATGGTGTGAACTTCTGTGGTAGAATACCTGTGAAATCCAGTGGTGCAGTCTCCTGCAGGTATCTTGATGTTCTCTGCTTCCACCTACTCCTTTCTTTGTGTGTGTGTGATCAGCTGGAGGGGGAGGCAAAATGGTTTATGACAGCAGGAGAGTACTTTATGATATTTACAGTCACAGCTGGTAGAGAAGAGATAGAAGATCTTTAGGCTCTATATAGTGTTAACTGTAATCTTCAACCCAATTTGCCACTTTTATGAAAGGATAGACCAAAGATAAGTCTCTTGTTCGGGAGGGAAGGCTTGTGAGTTGTATCTAGAAAGCAGTGAGGTTGCAGGTGGTCAGATTTTGAGGTAAGGTGAGAGTAAAGAATAGTAAATAGATGTAGCATGTGAGCAAGTAGAGTTAATCACTACAGTAATAGAATTCAGGAACCTGTAAAGTGGGCCAAGACCCGAGAGATGTGTTGTGAAGTATTTACAGTGGTATAGAAAGCATCAAACAAACAAACACACAAAAAAAGGGCAAGAGAAGTGAGGAAAAAGCAATAAGTTTGGGGTGAAAGGAAGAAGGACTAAAACAGGAAAAAAGAAAGGAGAGGAACAGAGTACTGAAAGATACAGCAACAATAAAATTTAAAAAATATATATGATTACTGAAAAAAGTTTAAAAAAAAAACAAAAAAAAAAACCCTCCTTCCTTGTTGGTTTCAAACTGTCCAATCCGGTTTTTCTGGTTTCGGCAGGACCCCTCTGTGGGCTGGGTTGTAGGCCCAGGCGAACACCCGCCCACCAGCCAGGCTACCAGCCTGGGGTACGGGCGCCCGCCCACCGGACAGGCTGCCTGGGTCCCACGGGTTCTGATAATGGTCCTTCCCAGTCCTGTGGCTGGGTGAGAAGCAAGTCAAGCTGCCTTCACAGAACACCTCAGTCCACTTTCTAGTAAAAACTTCTCCAGAAAGCGTGCCTCTCAGCCCAGCCCAATCCCCAACCTGACTGGTTAGGACAATGCTCCTCTCAAATTTCCTGGGCTGGCAGGCTGGTGGGCTGGCAACCACAGAGATCGCAACTGAACATGGCCCCCTGTCCTTGCCACCCTCCCTGCACACCTAGGCAGACAGGTCTCTGCCACCCAGCCCCGCCTAGATGGTGAGGGAGGGAGCCAGCTCTTCCAGGGACCCCGCAGCCGGCCCAATGTTCCACTGAGTGCTAGGCTCTGTATGAGTCCTCCATGGCACTGGCCGCAGACGGAAGCCTCTACACCCCTAATGCAGCAGCAGCGGCGGCTCCGAGGCGGTTCGGTCTGGCCAAGGGCAGCTGGCCCTGCCGCTGACACTTTTGTGTTTACTCACAGGTGCTGGGCTCCTGATGAGTCCTCTGTGACAGACGCCCTGACGCTTGCCATAGACAGAAGCCTCTGGGCCCTGGAAGCTGCGGCAGCAGCAGCTCCGAGGTCTTTATGCGCCGGCCAATGGCTGTTGGTCCCACCACTGCTGCTTTTGACTTTACTCTGGGGTGCCTGGCTCCCGAGGGCAGCTGGCCCTGCCGCTTTTGTCTTTACTCACAGGTGCCGGGGTCCCAATGAGTCCTCCGTGTCAGACGCCCCTGTCCCTGGGCGCAGGCGGAAGTCTCTGGGCCCCGACCGCTGAGGCAGCCAAGGCTCCAAAGTCTTTATGCGCCGGCCAATGGCTGCCACCGGCCTGGCCACCTCCGTCCTTACTCGTGTCCCTGAGACCCCAACGACCTGTAGCTGTCTGGTTCGTCACTATCTCTGGTCTCTTATTTTCATAAATGCTGGGGAATTGTTGGTTGGGTAATTGATTGCGCTGTTCTTCAGTAAATCTGCCAGGATTTTCTCCCAGGGGTACGAGAACTGGAGTCACTCCGTCCTACTCCGCTGCCATTTTCCTCTCTCAAGTTTTGTCTTTCTTAACCAAGGACACTTAGGAGCAAATCGTTTACATATGCCAGACCATCTAGGACAGAATGACCTCAGTCCGTGTCCTTCTTCAATGAAATTCTTTTTTTTTAAAGAAAACTACTGTCTTTATTTTTATAGGTTTTATTTATTTACCTTTAGAGAGAAGGGAAGGGATGGGAAGGAGAAAGAGAGGGAGAGAAACATCAATGTGAGAGAGAAAACTTGATCAGTTGCCTCTCCCATGTACCCAGATCAAGGACCAAACCCACAACCCAGGCATGTGCTCTGACTGGGAATTTAACTGGCAACCCTTCACTTTGCAGGATGACACCCAACCAACTAAGCCATACATGTCATGGCTTCAATGCCATTCTCTGAAAACAAAATTAAGCAGAAAATAACCCCTGACCCCTGTGTACATACATTTTGATGAATTAACACATTGAAGGACACACCTGAACAGCTAATGATATTCTGTGAAGGCTCTCCCTTGAGACCTCCCCTAGGATTCCAGCCTGCCAAAGAAGATAAAAAGCCTCAAGACAGAGGATTCATGGTGTGCTGTTGCTAGAGCATGCTCAAACCTTGCATCTCTGCCCTCTTCTACATTCTAAGGCACCCCATGAGACTTGCAAACAGGGAGTAGCATGTAGGGAACTGCTTTGAATGGCGTGGAAATATAGCTCAGTACTCACGTGGAAAACCAGTGGGGAGCGAGTGGCACGTAGGAGCATGCCCATGGAGAGGTTTTCCCATGGGGAATCATGCCTGCATTGTACCTAGAATGCTATGAGACTTGCTTTTGCTAAAACTCCCTCACCCTGAATTGAGACAGAAAGGGCTTACTGCAACTTCCTAAAATCTGAGCTAAACCTCTGAAGTATGGAGTGTGACCAGTTCAACCACTTTTCCCCTTGGTCTGCAACATCCTTCTCTTTGAAGTAATTTGCAACATTCTTTCCTTTGTTATCTGTAAAAGGTAATTCCCCGCAATGAACCTGTGTATAGTAAATGAGGACTACCCTCCACGTAATGTACCCAGAAAGGCAATAAAAGCCTGTCCCGGCAGGGACTGGGGCTCTCTGGCCCTCTCACCCTCTTTCTCTCAGAGAGTGGCCACGCTGTCCCTTTTTCTCCATAGGACTTCTGTAGTCTGTGTGTATTTGTTCTGTAGTAGCCACAACATACACGGATCCTGCAGGCCAGGATCCACCATGTAGTAGGCAGTGGCATCTTATCCCAGGCACACCCCTTGAACCTGTCTCTAAGGCCTCCTTTTTCTCTGACTTTCCAGTTAGCTCACTTCTGTCACTGTATTTCTCAGAAAGCCAAAGCAGCCCCACTAAGGCTCTCTCCTGTTGCTTCTGTCATAAGCCCTTTTCTTTCTTCCACTCTCCCCAGCTTTAATAAATATACTCTCAAAATCACCTGGACTTGTGTTGTGAAATCTTTCCTACATGAAGTCAGGAACCTACACACTACCAGCAGGCCCACGGCAGACCTGTTTCAGGCCTGGTCCCCATCCAGTGACAGTTTGGCACCCAACATGGGGCACAAAGTTGTTTTCTCTTCTTTACTCTCTTTCCAATTCATCTTTCCTGTCTCTTATTATCATCAGTGTAGGGGGAAACTTCCTGTAAGCTGTCAAGTAAATCCTCTGTCAAAAAGTGCTTCCTGAAGGATGAAATGGAAGTGAGCCTGGCCTCTGGACATTGAGTTGCCTGCCCATAAGACCACCGCCAAGTGACACTTGGCGATGGGGTTCAGTAAGTCAGAACACAATCACCCCATATGTCCAATGGAATCTCTTCCCTTCTGTTTGTTTGTCCAGTATAGAGTTGAGTCCCATAAGTGGGATAAATCCATCCCCAGGGCACCTGGCTACTGCCCTGGTCATTGGTAAGACTACCCTCAGGGCACAGCATAAACATGTCCATGAGTCAAATGCGATTTTCTTTCTATTTTTCTCTCGGCACATTTCTCTGCTCATACTATAACTCCTGGGCCTCTATCCAAAGCATTTATTACACCAATTTTAACAACTTTGTTCTTGTCATACCATACCTTATCTTCTGTCACCGGGTTTCTCTTTCTCCTGTTTAAACCACTCTTTGGAATACTACATATGTAATTCCTTCAGTGGGAGCTAAGACTTTCTTGGTTTCCACAGCTAATTCATAGCCTTTGAAGCTTCCATTGAGTCTCAACAACTCTTCCTTCTGGGTAATTAGAAATGTAAACAAGGCTAAGGTACTTGAAGGAAAATAAAAACAAAGGAGTATTGTACACACTCTAAATCCTCCTCCCAGAGGCTTGAGAAATACTGTGGTCCCAGGAATAGTAGGGGAATTAATATTACCCCCAATCCTGTGCAGGCTGTGGGAACAACAGGGGAGCTGCGCCACCACAGTGTGAAGGGGAAACAGTGGCATTTTAAAAATTCAAGCAGCTGAAATAGCCAATGCCTGATAGCTCCCCTCTTCTCCAGCCTCCTTAAAAGTTGTCAAGAACACTAGATGATTAAAGAGCACACTAAAGGAATGTAGTAATCACCAAGAATCCAAATGGATCATTTAAAGAATGTCTTTTAAAGTTATTAATATAAGATATATGTTTGTTTTGCCTGGGTTTACAAAAAGGTTCATGTTACCTTGGTTATGTCTTTAAAATGTGAGTGTATTTGCCACCGGGAAAAAGGCTATTCTAAAAGTTCTGACTTTTGGGAATTCTGGTAAAGATGGTGGTCTAGGTAAACATGGCTCACCTCCTTGCACAACCACATCAAAATTATAACTAAAATATAAAACAACCATCAGAAATTGAATTGAATGGAAGTCTGACAACTACCAAATTAAAGAAACAATATCTGTCCAGACTGGTAGGGGGGCAGAGACATGGAACGTACTGGTCCCACATCCACATGTGGTGGATAAAAATCTCAGGAGCAAGGAGTTACAGCCCCACACCAGGTCCCAACCCAGGGTTCCAGTGCCAGGAAGATAAAAACCCGTAACTTCAGGCTGCAAAAACCAGCAGTGAGTAAGTCAGTGGAAGAAACTCCTGCAGTCCTAAGCAGTTCCTCTTAAAGAACCCACACACAGACTTAGACTCACTCCCTCTGAGCTCCAGCACTGGTGTAGCAGCTTGAAAGGCACCAGTGGCATACAAGGAGAAACTGAAGTGTCTGGCATCAAGGTGAGAGCTGAGAGGGAGAGAGGCAGGCAGAGGCCATTGTCTCTTGTCTGAGCTTTTGCCCTACAGAGCCACAGAACCAACAGGCTGGTGTCGTATCTGAGAATCTATCAACTTGCCTAAAACTGCCCAGCCCTGGAGATCTCTCTTTCCCACCCAACTTACAGGCCCACCTAAGCTGCTTTTCCATATGAATGGCTGATCTTGGCTCAAGCTTCACAACTTCTTAAACCCTCTCAAATAAGCAACAGCCAGCCTTAGTGAGCCCCCAACCCCTGTACTCCTTGCTAAGTAGCTGTAAGACCTGCACTAGCAGCAGCCAGCCTAGATTCACAGCTTGGCTTCCCCTGGGAATCTCCAAGCCCAGTACAAGTAGCAGCCATCTCAGGTTGCTTTATAGCTCTGGCAGGGTGGCCTCAGACAAACCACAGGTGGAGGCTGGCCTTGGCCTTCACCACCTGGGAAATACCAGGCACTGCACATCCAGTGGACAGCTACAGACCACAATGGAGCACCACCACCCTTCCTCTGCACAGCTGATCCTCCACGGAGAGTGGAGGTTGGTAGTAAGTGGTCAGAGCTGATCTTTGCAGCTCACTGGCCTGGGTAAATCTCTCCCATTGATCTGCCAACAGCAAACAAGTCAACTACAAGAGGAGGGTATACACAGCCCACACAAAGTTTGCATATCGAGTACCCAGCTTGGGAGATAGGGAGGCTGTGCCACTGGACTCTACTGGATACCTGCTACATTAGGCCATGCTACCAAGACAGGGAGTCATAACAGCCATACCTGATACATAGAAACCAACACAGGGAGGCTGCCAAGATGAGCAGACAAAGAAACATGGCCTGGATGAAAGAACAGATCAAAACTCTGAAAAAGAACGAAACAAAATGGAGATGAGCAACCTATCAGATGCAGGGCTGAAAACACTGGTTATAAGGATGCTCAAGGAATTTAGTGTGGACCTCAACAACACAAATAAAGATCCAGTCAGAAATGAAGAATACAGCCCTGGCTGGTATGGCTCAGTGGATTGAGCACCAGCCTGTGAGCCAAAAGGTCACAGGTTTGATTCCCACTCAGGGCCCATTCCTGGGTTGCAGGCCAGGTCCCCAGTAGGGTGTGTGTGAGAGGCAACCACACGCTGATGTTTCTTTCTCTCTCTTTCTCCATCCCTTCCCCTCTCTCTAAAAATAAATTTAAAATCTTTTTAAAAAAGAAATGAAGAATACATTAATTAAAATAAAGAACAATTTACAGGGAAACAACAGTAGAGTAGATGAAGTCAACAATCAAATCAGTGATTTGGAACATGAGGAAGAAAAACACAACCAATCATAATAACAAGGAAAAATAATAAAAAAATGAAGATAGTATAAGCCGCCTCTGGGACAATTTCAAGTGGTCCAACATTTGTATCATAAGGGTGCCAGAAGGAGAAGAGAAAGAGCAAGAAATTGGAAATCTATTTGAAAAAAATGTTAGAAAACTCCCCTAATTTAGTAAAGAAAATAGACATGCAAGTCCAGAAAGCACAGAAAGCCCCAAACAAGATGGATGCAAAGAGGCCCACTCCAACATACATCATAACTAAAATGCCAAAACTTGAAGATAAAGAGAGTATCTTTTCTTAAGGTTTTAAAAAAATATTTATTTTTAGACAGAGGGTGAAAGAGAGGGAGAGAAACATCAATGTGCAGCTGCCTCTCATACAACCCTCACCCCAGACCTGGCCTGCAACCCAGGCATGTGCCCTGACTGGGAACAAACCAGTGACCCATCCATTCACAGGCTGGCACTCAAGCCACTGAGCCACACTAGTCAGTGCCAAAGAGAGAATCTTTAAATCAGCAAGGGAAAAGCTGTTCGTTACCTATAGGAGAATTCCTATTAGACTGTCAGCTGATGTCTCAAATGAAACTTTGCAGGCTAAAGGAACCGGCAAGAAATATTCAAAGTCATGGAAAGCAGGGACCTACAGCTAAGATTGCTCTCCCAGAAAAGATATCATTTAGAATTGAAGGCACATAAATAGGGCAGATAAAGAGCGTCCCAGACAAGAAAAAAACTAAAGGAATTATTCATCACCAAACAATTATTATATGAAATGTTTCCCTGGCTAGTGTGCCTCAGTGTATTGAGCACTGGGCCTGAGAACTGAAAGATAACCAGTTCAATTCTCAGTCAGGGCACATGCGTGGGTTTCAAGCCAGGTCCCCAATTGGGGGCATGCAAAAGGCAACCTATTGATGTATCTCTCACACATTGATGTTTCTCTCCATCTCTTTCTCCCTCCCTTCCCCTCTCTCTAAAAATAAATAAAACCTTTAAAAATTTTCTTTAAAAAATAAATGTTAAAGGGACTTACTTAAGAAAAAGAAGATCAAAACTATAAACAATAAAATGGCAATAAATACATACCTATCAAAAACTGAATCCAAAAAAACAAACTAAGCAAACAAGAAGAACAGAGACAGTACCATGGATACGGAGAATGTTTTGATGGTTGCCAAAAGGGAAGGGTGGTGTGGGGAAATGGGTGAAGAGGTGAGGAGATTAAGAAGTACAAATGGATAGTTACCGAATAGCCATGGGGATGTAAAGTACAGTATAAGAAATGGAGTAGGAAAGAACCTATGCATGAACCATGGTCATGAAAAATGATGGGGGGATTGCCTGAGAGACTGGGCATTATTGGGTGGAGGGGTGAAAAGCAAAAAAACTGGGACAACTGTAATAGCATAATCGATAAAATAAAATAAAAATAAATAAAAGTTATAACTTTTAGTTGTGACAAAAACTAAGGTTTATAAGATTAAGAATTCAAAAAATATGATTTGGTAATAAAGATGTAAGTTATGGCCATATATTTATATGAAAATAGAATTTAAAGTGGGTTGTTCTAAAGTTGGTTATTTTGGAATGAGTTAAGAAGAAGCCAACTAAAAGGAACTAGAAAAGCCCTGGCTGGTATAGCTCAGTGGATTGAGTGCAGGCCTGTGAACCACACGATCGCGGTTCAATTTCCAGTCAGGGCACATGCCTGGGTTGTAGGCCAGTTCCTAGTAGGGGACTCACGAGAGGCAACCATGCATTGATATTTCTCTCCTTCTCTCCTTCCCTTCCCCTCTAAAGATAAATAAATAAAATCTTAAAAAAAATAAAAGGAAGCTCTCCAAAAAAACTTAAAAAAAAGGAACTAGAAAAATTACAGAAGGTTCATGAAAATAGCAGAAGGTTTGTGTAACTTGCAGAAAGACTGTGTAGAGGGAAGAAGCCAAAAGAGAAAGAATTGAGGAAATTAAAAAGGCAAGAAAGAATAAAAGAAAGGGTTATACACATTACAGGGAAGCAAGGTGTTGGAGAAAAAAACTCAATAAGGGAAGTGGAAATGGAGAAAAGAAATAAAAAAAGGGAAGGCACATAAATAGATGGTAAAGCAAAGTGGTAATTTTAATGACACATAAAAAGGCTGGGAAACTCTAATTTTTCAAAACCATTTGTTATGTCCCCACAAAAACTCCAGGTAAACAAATTAATTAATTTCTTACTTCAACACCTGTTTGATCACTGGGGTAAATGGAATCCTTAATGACTCTCCTGAATTAACCCTGAAGGTTTGTCAAATTCTCAATCCTTCCACCCGTCTACCAAAAAAACAAAGAAACCCAGGTTACAAACCAATGCACAGAAAGTATTGAACAAGTATATTCAAGTATGCCTTACTTAAAAGATGAACCTTTACTTAGCCCTGAAGTAGAATGGTTTACAAATGACAGCAGTGTTATACAAGATGGGGTCTAAGGCCAGGTATTCTACTGTCAGTCTTCAGGAAACAATAGAGGCAAAACCTTTGCCCCCTACTACTTTGTCCCCCCAAAACTGAATTTGTAGCACTCACCAGAGCCTTACAATTAGGGGAAACACCTCCAAGTTAATATCTATACTGACTCAAAGTATGAACTTTTAGTATTACATGCCCATGGTGCTATTTGAAAGGTAAAATAACTTTTAACAGCAGAAAAACTCCTCATGAAACAACATCAAGAAATTTTAGAACTCCTGGCAGCTGTAAGGCTCCCTCCAAAAGTGGCACTAATACAATGCCAGGGCCACCAAAAGAGGAACAGAGACAGAACTGAAGGCCATAAACTGGCAGACCGGACAGTTAGCATAGTGGCACAGCTTTCACCGATTACCCCAGAGGCAGCTGTTTCTCAAACTTTTTCAGCCCTCAGAAGGCTCCTCCTATACCATGGAGTAGGTCTCTTGGGCCTTAGAGAATTGATTCTCTAAAGATCTGGCAGGCTGGATTACCTTGAACCTTAAAATGGAAATATATCAAAATATTCCATGATGACACCCACTTAGTGAGAGATGCTCTTACCACGCTTGTCTCTTCGCTGTTTGTGACACAGGGGCTTCATAAAACTGTAAAGAAGGCGTCCTGAGTGTGTGTGTTCTGCTCCAAAAATAACCCCCAGAGTCACCTGCCTCCCTCTCCCCTCCGGATGCCAGTACAACACTGGGACACACACCCTGGGGAGGACTGGCACACTGACTTCACCCAAATGCCCTCTGGATTTAAATATTTGCTAGTATTAGTAGACACTTGACTGAATGGGTTGAAGCCTTTCCGATCAGAACAGAAAGAGCTACTGATGTGGCCAAGTACTTACTAAAAGAAATCTTACCTAGGTTTGGACTATGGAGAATCTTACAGAGTAATGATAGACCTTTTCTTGTAGCCAAGATTATACAACAGCTGGCTCAAGCTTTAGAAATGAACTATGACGTACACTCACCATAGAGACCTCAATCCTCTCATAATGTAGAAAGAGCTACTTAAACCATAAAAAGGACTGTAGCCAAGCTATGCCAAGAAACCTCAGAGGCCTGAGTGTCTCTGTTACCCATAGTCTCATGAGAATGAGACCTGCACCTGAAGAAAATGTACAAGTAAGCCTCTTTTAACTCTCCTCTGGCAGGCCCTTCCTGAAATCGTACCTGCTAATAGGTGAGGACATCCTCCAGCTATTATCTTACACCATTAATCTAGGACAGGTACCAAAAAACATTACAGAAATATAGAAACAAAATTCTACCTGCCCTCTGTAAAGACTACCAAAGCAAACAAGCTAAACCATCAGACATGGTGTATTTAAAAAACCTGGAGGGACAACTGTCTTGATTCCAAGTAGAACCCAGATGGAAGGGCCAACATCAGGTCCTACTAAGCACCTCGGGGATACCAAATTGGGTTCACTGATCTTGAATTTAACCTATTTCTTCTGAGTCCTCATAGGAACTAAAACCTGAGACCTACTCCTTTTTAAAAGATTTTATGTATTTTTGGAGAGATGCGAAGGGAGGGAGAAAGTGAGGGAGAGAAACAGCAATGTATGAGAGATATATTGACTGGTTGTCCCTCCCACGCCTCCAACCAGGGAGCCTGGCCTGCAGCCAAGGCATGTGCCCTAACTAGGAATCAAACTGGCAACCCTTTGGTTCTCAGGCCAACATGCAATCCACTGAGCCACTCCAGCCAGGGCCTGAGCCCTATTCTTATGAACCCATCAAGGACCTCAAGCTCTTCTTCAAGAAACAAAACCTTGTTACAGGCTTCTGGCCAAGATGGAGGCAAAGGTAGACACACTACACTTCCTTGCACAACCAAAAGGAGGACAACAACAAATTTAAAAACAAAAAACAACCAGAACTGACAGAAAATCAAACTATATGGAAGCCTAACAACCAAGGAGTTAAAGAAGAAACATTCATCCAGGTTGGTAGGAGAGGTGGAGATGGGCAGCTGGGCAGAGAGGACTTGCAGCAAGGCAGCAGAGGCAGACTAGGGCAAGGCGGCAGCTGGTGGACCCAGGGAGACAGCTGCCCATTATGGACTGGGTGGTCCCACATGGCGTGCAGATAGACTTGGAGGAACAACTGGGGAACGAGGTAGACTGAGCAATCCAGGGTTCCAGCGCAGGGGAATAAAGCCTCAAAACCTCTGACTGAAAACACCTGTGAGGGTTGAGGAAACAGTGGGAGAAACTTCCAGATTCATAGGAGAGTTCATTGGAGAGGGACCACAAGGTCCTAGAATGTACACAAACCCACCCACCTGGGAATCAGCACCAGAAGAGCCCAATTTGATTGTGGTTAGCAGTGGAAATGACTGAGAATTGGCAGAGAGCAGAGCAGATGACACTGTTTCCTCTTGGATCCCTCCCCCACCTACAGCACCACAACACAGCGATGTGGGTGGCCCCACCCTGGTGAACACCTAAGGCTCCACCCCTTACTACAAACCAGGCATGCTGAGACAAAAAACAAAACAAAACAACAACAACAACAAATGGCCCAAATGAATGAACATATCAAAGCTCCAGAAAAAATACAATTAAGCGATGAAGAGATAGCCAACCTATCAGATGCACAGTTCAAAACACTGGTAATCAGGATGCTCACAGAATTGGTTGAATATGATTGCTAATTTGAGGAAAAAATGAAGGCTATGCTAAGTGAAATAAAGAAAAATGTACAGGAAACTGACAGTGAAAGAAGGAAACCCGGACTCAAATCAATGGTTTGGCTGAAAGAAACATTCAACCAGAGAAAAATGAAGAAATAAGAATCTAAAAAAGTGAGGAGAGGCTTAGGAACCTCCAGGACAACTTTAAACATTCCAACGAACGTCTGAATCATAGGGGTACCAGAAGGGGAAGAGGAAGAGCAACAAGCAGAAAACTTATTTGAAAAAATAATAAAGCAGAACTTCCCCAATGTGGCAAAGGAAATCGACTTCCAAGAAATCCAGGAAGCTCAGAGGGTCCCAAAGAAGTTGGACCCAAGAAGGAACACACCAAGGCACATCATAATTACATTAGCCAAGAATAAAAGGAAGGAGAGAATCCTAGAAGCAGCAAGGGATAAGGGGACAGTCACCTACAAAGGATTTCCCATCAGACTGTCAGCGGATTTCTCAAAAGAGACCTTACAGGCAAGAAGGGGCTGGAAAGAAGTATTCCGAGTCATGAAATCCAAAGACCTACAGCCAAGATTGCTTTATCCAGCAAAGCTTTCATTTAGAATGGAAGGGCAGATAAAGTGCTTCTCAGATAAGGTCAAGTTCAAGGAGTTCATCATCACCAAGCCCTTATTATATGAAATGTTAACGGGACTTATCTAAGAAAAAGAAGATAAAAAACATGTATAGTAAAATGACAGCAAACTCACGATTATTAACAACCACATCTAAAACAAAAACAAACTAAGCAAACAACTAGAACAGGAACAGAATCAAAGAAATGCAGATCACATGGAGGTATAGCAACAGGGGAGTGGGAGGAGGAGAGAGGGGGAGAAGGTACAGAGAATAAGTAGCATAGATGGTGGGTAGAGGTAGGTAGAAAATAGACAGGGGGAGGGCCAGAATAGTATGGGAAATGTAGAAGCTAAAGAACTTAAGACACATGGACACGAACTAAAGGGGGGGAATGTGGGTGGGAGAGGGTGTGCAGGGTGGAGGGGAATGAAGGGAGGGGAAATGGGACAAGTGTAATAGCATAATCAATAAAATATATTTTAAAAAGATTGCTTCTCAATCCTCCACAACTTATCCTCAGGAGCCTTGTTCAGACCTCGCCCTTTTTGTCTTGATATCTGGACAAAATTCCAATTGGCATAGCTCTGTGGCATCTCCTCTAGGAAGTGACCCTCCCCTCCCTCCTCCATCATAAGTAATATGTTTGGCTTTGATCAGTATCAGTATACATGGCCCAGGTATCGGTATACATGCCCAACCTAGTCTTCACTTTCTCCCAGGTAGTGAGTTTAGGTCCTTCCATCTCTGCCTATGTCTAGTGCCCTGATGCACAAAACTCACTCAGTGTGAGGATTAAATTAATGAAGGATAAGTCAATTCATGATTTAAAAGATGTGAGATTACAGAATAATGACCCTATTGATCATTGGAAATTTGGAGAGTTACTTCTGAATTAATGAAAAAATATAGGTAGCTGAACAAATAAATAATCTGGTGAATGGGAATATTTTACTCAATATTCCAGTAGTATTTGACCCAAATTGCTTTCTTCTGTACCTCCCTCCTCTCCTACCTTCTTAGACATCACACTGTCTTTCTTTTCCTCCTACCACCCTAGCTACCTCATTCCTTTAACCAGTTGGACATTGGTACTGTCTACCAACACTAGTCTCCCCTCCCACTCCTTCTCCACCCAAACTCTAAATACTGTAGCCTTAAGGGCATGGCCATGGTACCTCTTGTCTTTCTATCTCTTTAGATGAGTTCACTCATTCCCCCTGATTTTGCATACTGTATATTTCCTCCTGATTTCCAAAGTTATACAGTTTACCCTTGAACAACAAAGAGGTTAGGGACACAGGCCCCCATGCAGTTTGAAATTTGCATGTGACTTTGATTCTCCCAAAACTTAACTACAGTTATCCATCAGTATCTACTGGGTACTCAAAATCTGAGGACCCCAGTGGGTGCCCAAATCTGAAGATGCTCAAGTCCCTTATGTAAAATTACCTAGAGAAATGCACACAGTCTGGCTCTCCTCAGTCAGGCTCTTGATCTGCAGTTGGTTGAATCTGCAGATGTGAAACCTAGGGACAGAAAGGGCCAACTGTATATTAATTGGAAAAAAATCCATGTATAAGTGGACCTGTGCAGTTCAAACTCATGTTGTTCAAGGTTCAGTCATATATTGCCATGTATATTCTCACTTCTCCTTTGTACTCTTGCCTATATTTTCAATGGATTTCTCACAGCCTCTCAAAGTGAACATTTCCCCCTAGATCTATCCCCTCTCCAGGGTTTCCCATCAATAAGGAAGAGAGAGGTGAGCAGAGATAATGTCTGGGGAAGAGGCATGGAAAGAGAGAGAAAGCCAAGATTTTGAAGTCAGAAAACAGATTGAGGTAGTAGCCCTGGCCACACTACAATGAGGACAGCCCAACAAGCCTGGGAGCCTGATTCCAGAGACTAGGAATGGGTCTCCAATTTTATGTTCTTTCCTAGCTGGGACTGAGCCCTGGGGATCACCAACACTTAAATATCAAGTGCCACTGATATAGGGATACTCTGCAGCTGGGAATTATGTTCAGTTGCCCAGGCTCACTGTCCTTGCCAAGGTGCACCTCACTCATACCTTGCTCCCCCATCCCACTTTGCTCCCACAGGCAACATTCAAGCCCTGCAGATGCTACAACACCCACCATTTATGGTGGTCAAGGCCGCCCTTATCCCTTGCTGAAATTCCTGAGCCAGCCACCTCCCGGGTTCCTAGGGGAAGCCTCCACACCCACCAGCTGTCACTCACCCCCCTGGCTTCCTCTTCCTTCATTATAGTCTGCAACTGTTCACCGTCTGTGGGAGGTTAACCCAGCACGTTTCCCATCCCAGTCCCACATTGAGCTCCAACAGGGCAAGGACCTGGGGTGTCTCATTCTCCTTTGCATCCTAAGATTAAAGTAGCAAACATTGGGTGATTGATACATATTTACTGAGAGTAGCCATGAATAAAATAAATATCAAGAAGATGGATGAAGGAATGCAGGAGTGGGTAAATTGACCCGACAAATGATGGGTAGGGATGGAATGAGAGCTAGAAAGGATGAAATGAAGCTTGCACATTTGTACTGTGGAGAAAGGGCTTTGACAGACATATTCAAGAGGGAGTTGCCACCACTGGTTACAGGGACAATTCCTTCAGGCCCTGCCTCCATAGTAAGAAAGGCTCCTCCTCATGCCTTCTGGGTCTCTCATAGCCACACCTCTCACAAGGTCCACAACTGGCAGGCACAAGCCTCAATGCCATTTTTCTCTGCCTCAATGGCATGAACCATTAGTGGGTAGTCACCGAGTCCTGGGGTAACACTGGGTGTTGGAAGAGGATGTGCCAGATATCCCCTTCCCAGAACATTAGTCCAAGGGCCTGAGACCACAGAGAACCTCAGTCTAAAAACAAATCAACTTTATCAGCTTAAAAACTACTCTAAGCCCTGGCTGGTGTATCTCAGTGGATTGAGCGCGGGCCTGCAAACCAGAGGATCGTGGTTCGATTCCCAGTCAGGGCACATGCCTGGGTTGCAGGCCAGTTCCCAGCAGGGGGCGCACAAGAGGCAACCATACATTGATATTTCCCTCCCTCTCTTTTTCCCTTCTCCTATAAAGATAAATATGTAAAATTTTTAAAAAAACTACTCTAGATTCCCTCTCTCAGTGGTAGGAATTGGATGCAGAGAAAGGAGAGGTGGGGTCCAAGTTGATGACTTTGCTACCTTATTTTGTGTATTTACTATACTATGTGCTAAGCTTGTGAGGAAAATAAATGCAGAGAAGTTTATTACTGACAAAGGAAAAATAAGAACTTTATAGTAAAAAAAATCCAGCAGACACAATCCTAGGCAGGTGATCAAGGTCACCACCACCAGTAATGTCCTATTAACATCATGGCTCTCTTGCTATGAAGTACTGAGAAAGGCACAATGTCACTCCTGTGGCATCCTTGTCATTAAAGTCACACACATAACTTCAATCTGATTGTGAGAAAGACATCAGACATCCTTAAATGAAGGGACAGACTTCAAAATATTTCTGATGCTTCTGGTCACCAAACATAACGTGTGTTGAGGGGAGTGGTTCCCCATACCACCAAGTAATTCTCTGTGTCACCAGCTGGTTGTCCTACAATTCCACTCAATTCTGACAGTATCTCCCTAGAAACTGTACTTCTACACACACTTCAGATGCCATTTGCAAGCCCAGGTTATCTATCACCTATGCTCTGATTAATTGGCTACAGATTGGAGGGTACCAGGATCCACTCCTTAGATTGAATTAATTTGTTAGAGTGCCTCACAGGTCTCAGAGAAACATTTTACTTACTGGATTACTAGTTCATTATGGAAGGATATAACTCAGGAACAACCAGGTGGAAGAGATGCATGAGGAAGTTGTGGAGAAGGGGAACAGAGCTTCCAACCCCAGATCTCCATGTGTTCACCAACCCATAAGCTGTCCTAACCTCATCCTTTTGGGGTTTTATGGAGATCTAATTACATTGGCACAATTGATTAAATCGTTGGCCATTGTAACTTGATCAAACCTCCAGCAACTCTTTCCTCCCCAAATGTGGAGTGGAGTGGGACTGAGGGTTCAAACCCTCTAATTGCATTATTGGATTCTCCTGGCAACCCAAACCCCATCCTTAGGTGGGGTCAAAAAGTCACCTCATCAGCATAAAAGACAACTTTGTGCAAGGGTTTTGGGAGCTCAGTGCCAGAAACAGGACAAAGACCAAACACATATACTTCTTATTGTATACTGCAATATTATACCTTGACTTGTCAAGAGTATCAAGGTCATGAAAGACAAGGAAAAACTGAGGACCTGTCACAGATGGGAGGAGACTAAGCAACTAAGGCAACATTGACAGCAAAAGGCAGTGTGGGGAGTGAAAGCAAGGAAAAGAGAAGATGGATAGAGAGAGGGGAGCTAGACTAAGACCTAAGAAATAAAACTATTACCCTGGCTGGTGTAGCTCGGTGGATTGAGCATGGGCCTGCGAACCAGAGGATCACGGTTCAATTCCCAGTCAGGGCACATGCCTGGGTTGCGGGCCAGTTCCCGGCAGGGGACTCACGAGAGGCAACCATACATTGATGTTTCTCTCCTCTCCTTCCCTTCTAAAGATAAATAAATAAATAAAATCTTTTAAACAATAAAAAATAAAACTATTTAAATATGGAGTATATTTTATGCTTTAGAAAATAAGAATCTAAATTCATATTTTCTTATATATGCATAGAGAATCCAAATGCTACAAATCAGTGCTTTCCCACCCCTGGACAGTGAGCGGTTGGTAAACATTTGCCTGCACATCACTGCATTTAATGTAATTCATTTAACTAGCTCCCTCTTGGTGAACATTTGAATTGTTTCCAATCTTTTTGTACTGCAAGGAGAAAAAAGGCTGAAGTGAATAACTTAATATCTATGTCATAGCTCATATCTTTGACTATATTTGTAGAAAATTGTCTAGCACCATAATATCTGGCTAAAGGCTAGGTACACTTATAGTTTTACTAAATATTTTGAAATACTGGTAGCTTCTTATAGAGTTGATGTCAATTTATATTCCTATAAACAGCAGATGATAATGCCTGTTTGCCCACATCATCACCAGCACAATGTTATCAAACTTTCTTTTGTCATAGCCAGTCTGATACATGAAGAATTATGCTTCCTTGTAGTTTAAATTTACATTTCTCATAAGATGAGTAAAGTTGAATAGATGGTCTTATATTTAAGAGGCCTTAGATTTTCCTTTTCTATGAATAATCTTTTCATATTCTTTGCCCATTTTTAACGGAATTGTTGTTTTTCTTATTGATTTTAGGAGGCCTTTAAATATGTGGAAAATTAACCCTTTGTTATATGCTAACAATTATTTTTGATCAATATGTTATTTGTCGTTTATTTTGTTTATGGCATTGCTTAATAAGACATTTTTATGTTCATGACATCATATATAGAAATGTCACCCCAAAGCTGAGATTTATTTTTATTTTTCTAAAATATTTTAGTTATTTATTTTTAGAGAGGGGAAAAGAGAGAGAGAGAGGGTGAACAACATTGATGTGAGAGAGACACATCAAGAGACATAGCCTCTCATATGCACCCTGGCCTGGGATGGAACTCACAACCCAGGCTTGGGCCCTGAGTGGAAATCGAACCAGCAACCTTTCACTGTGTAGAATGGTGCCCAATAAACTGAGCCACTCTGGTTAGAGCACTGAATTAATTTTTAAAAATACTCTTTCCACTCTGGCTGGTGTGGCTTGGTGGATTGAGCACTGGCCAGTGAACCAAAGGGTTACTGGTTCGATTCCCAGTCAGACCGCATGTCTGGGTTGTGGGCTGGGTTGGCGGTGTGGCGTGTGCAAGAGGCAACCACACATTGCTGTTTCTCTTCCTCTTGTTCTTCCACCCTTCTTCTCTCTCTAAAAATAAATTAATTAAATATTAAAAATAAACAAATAAAAATACTCTTCAGGTATTTTTATTGTGAAAATACTAAAAATTACTTACAGTATTTCACGTTTTTTTCTCCTTTATGGTTGTGTCTTTGCACCATTTAGAATGGATCCTGATTTGAGATTTTGCCCTGTGGGGAAAGCGAAAAGTTTCTCATTTCTTCCCCTGGTTCTTTCCTCCTCAACATGAGACAGATTGACAAGAGAAAATCAACTTAATTCCATGTGAATGGGAACCCCACATCCATGAGAAAGTTAGAGACCCCACATACATGAGAGGTTCCAAATCAGAAAAGGAGAATGAGGCATATATGACATTTTGAGCTCTGGATAAGGTCTGGAACCTGGGTGTTTCAGCGCGGGGTGGGGGGTGGGGGAGTTGGAGGGATGGGCGGGGAGTTGAGGGGGAGGGGCGGGCGTGATAAAGAAGGCCACTACAGGACAATAAAAAGAGCGGACAGTCAGTGTTAGGTTGGAGTTGCTCAAGAAACCAGAAGGACAGAGCCAGCTAAGGAGCAGGGTTCATTAGTGGGGAATAAGAGGGGAAAGTGGAGGCAACCTAGGGAGGTTGGGGAGCCAACCAAGGAAAGTTAGCACTCCCTCGATTTTTCTTAGGGCAGGGTTTTAAGCGCAAAAACCCACGAAGGGTAACTGATTGGGGTGTCAGAGTCTGATCGGCTGGAGCTGGTTGCTGGGTGCCATTTCTGCTGACCATTGTTCTTGGTACATCTTGTCAGGCCCAAGTTAAAGCTGCATCCTGTTATGCCGGATAGGCCGACCCCAGACCCCGATCGCAGCCGGGCATCTGTTTGTCCTGGGTAGGGTTGGCAGGCAGTTTCCCAGGTAGGGATTTTCCCAGGCTGCAGTTTCCCACGGTACAGTTTTCCTGCCTGGTGATTTTCCATTCCTCCTGGGCCCGCCTAGGTCTGCCAGTCAGTGATGACAAGTTTGCTCTGCCCTATAAATGGATCATAAAAAGTTATTTCTGATAATAACTCCTTGTATGGGCAAAGTCCCTAATTAAATTCTTCTGGGTAGTTGGAAGGAGGGAGGGGGCAGAAATTTCTCATGAGCCTGAAGGCTCTTGATTGCCTTCAGTTCAAAATAATCCATATACCACAGCAGCACATTTGGGGGCAAGTCTTTCTGAACCCATACAGCTCTACATGTTTATCCTCTTCTATAGAACAGCGTCTGAAACCTACTGGAGACCCAATAAGTACTACTAAATGGGTGGGGAAAATGAGCACGCAAGCCCGCTAACATGTTTCCTGAAACCGTTACTTCCTGTTGCTGGTGGCACTGTTACATCCCAGGGACCTCTGTACTGCGAGCCTCCCATTACCCTTATTTTACACAGGGGCACTCGGGGCATTTTCCCACAGAGCAATGTTCATCGGCTTCTAAGAGGATGAGGAAACTAGCAGTAGTCTCCCTTCAGGCGGGGCCTCTGGCAGAGAAGACCACCAGCGGCTCCAATTGCACCTGTGTGGTGGTTACCTAACCAGTCTTGCTGTATCCTTTTCCATAACTCGGGGGTGGTGACTAGAGTATGCTACTTGCAGGTTACTGAAAACATCCTCTTCTATGTCTGGCCCTGAAAACCATTGCAGAGGTTAACCCAAAAGTCCTGGAAAAATACTCTTTTCTGTAGTGCTTGATAACCATAGTAGGTCTGCTTATCTTGGTGTGCAGTGCTTGGTTCTGGTTTACAGAATGTAAATTAAAAATGCAATGTGTGAAGACAAAAGGAAAGCTTGGGGGTGCGAAGGCACCTTCTTGGGGCAAACAACTGATACTGCCACATACATATGAGTGTGTAGATGTCGGGGCAGAGAGGGGAGGCATGGAGAAAAAGGAGAAGTACCAAGGGGGCCTCAGTTTTCAGTGTCCTGCGTCCAAATGTTCTTCCAACGAAACTCAGCCCAGAAGTCCACTTCTGCTCCTCTTGCCCTCTGGCCTGCTCCAATCAAGAATTCCTGCATCATTTGTGCTGGGCAGGACTTCTCAGCGTGGAGAAGCATAAATAACTCTGACCCAGGGGTCAGAATTGTCACAGAAAGAAAGGCAGGAGCTCAAATGAGAGACAGTTCATGACTTGGAGGAAATGGTTCTTCCTGCCACAGGAAGAACCAGTATATCCTGAGGCAGCCACTTGGGCAGAGCTGGAGCCCTGTGTGGCCCAGAGGGCATGCACTTGAATTTGTGACATTGCCCGGTGGGGTGGGGGTGGAGTGTACGCCTGAGGCTTCCCCTGATCAGACAGAATCTAACAGGGGCTCCAGGGGAGAAGATTGATAAAGGGGAAGCAAGGAGTCAAATGTTCCAAGATCAGCTCAGCAAACACAGGTACAGAAACCAAGGAAAGAAGCCATTGTGGAACTGAAATACTTCCTTCATTTAGACACTGGCTGACACACTTGGGTCAGAACTCTGGTGTGTGGGGGGAGTGTGGGCACATGTTTAGCCTGAGTGTGATGTAGATTCTGATAAAGAAATAACACATGGGTGGCCAGGGTGTTCCAGACTTGGGGCCTGGCCCGGAGGGGGTCTGCCTAGGGCCAGCCTATAGTGTGTTGGTTCTTTACCTCGTGTAGGAAAGATTTCACAACACGAGTCCAGGTGACTACAGGATACATTTATTAAAGCTGGGGCCAGTGAAACAAGGAAGGGCCGAGCATAGAAGAAGCAACAGGAGAGCCTGTGCCTTAGCTCTCTGGGAAGTCAGAGACAAGTGGGCCTTGGGACAGGTTCAGGGCATCAGCCTGGGATGAGCAGCTGCTGCCCATTGGGCCCCTGATTGCAAGTCTCAGGGTCCCTTAGAGTTTAGGAGACTCATGCCTTTAGGAAGAAGAAAGGGAAGAAGAGGGAAATGCAAATGGTGTGGGCTGCTCCTCAGAGGAACGGTGCGTGCTGGGCACTTGGTCGTGAGGCTTTTGTCTCTCTGTTGCAGGCTTATCTTAGAGGAGGTCTCAGGGGAGGGTTTCAGTGGAATATTGATCAGTTTTCCAGGTGTTCTCTTTCAGGGTCAGGGTCTCCACTGATTGGTCAGTGACAGGGCAGGGGTCATTAGTCATTGTAGCTGATCCTGGAGATGAAATGCAACTGAAGCCTAGATATTATTTCTAGGGAGATGACCTATTATATCTGGCTGTAATATTATAATATATCCAACCTATTATATAATAATAGTAATATTATACTATATCTGACATAGTATATAATAATATTATAATATATCTGACCTATATATCTGACCTATTATATCAGCTGCTATGTTCAGCTGTCTGTCTCAGTTTCTCTATTCCACTTGCCAAGGAATTTTCCCAGCTTCTTACTATCCTGTCTCAAGGGGAAGGGTGGTATATCAGTTATCTATTACAGCATAGCAAAGTGTTCTCAAACTTAGTGGCTTAGAAAAACACACATTTATTATCTCCCATTCTCTGTGTGTCAGGAGTCCAGGCACAGCTTTCCTGGTCAGGGTCTCTCCAAGATGCTAGACAGAGCTGATGTGTCTTCTCACTTTTCAACTGGAAAGGAGCTGCTTCCAAGTTCATTCTGTTTCTCTCAGGCTGGGGGATGAGGGCCTCAGTTCTTCACTGGCTGTTGGCCAGAGGGTGCTTCAAGTCTTCTTGTCCAACATGGCAACTTGTGGCATCTGAGTGTGCAAGCCAAGAAGACAATTAGGAAAATCTGCTAGCAGAGAGAAGACACAATCCTTTGTAGTCTAATCATTGATGTGACATCCATCCCCTTTGCCATAGTCGATCAGTTAGAAGCAAGTCAGGAAACCAGAGCCACACTGAAGGGAAGGAAATTATATGAAGGCACCAATAACAGGAGGTGAGGATCCCTGGGGGCCCACTTAGAAGTCTGCCTCCCATTGGTACAGAAGAAACTGGAGAAAAATACCTAAAACTATACTTTCCTCTGGTCTAGACTGTTCTTGAGAATTACGTAAGGAGAAAACTTTTTAAATTTTCATTTACTTGTTTTTAGAAAGAGTGGAAAGAAGGGAGAAAGAGAAGGAGAGAAATATCGACATGTGAGAGAAACATCGATCAGCTGCCTCTCGTGCGCCCCCAACTGGGGACCTGGCTTGCAACCCACGCATGTGCCCTGACTAGGAATTGAATCAGCAATCTTTCGGTCCACAGGCCAGTGCTTAATCCACTGAGCCACATCAGCCAGGGCAGGAGACAACTTTTGAAATGAATTAAATGACAAAGAAGAAAAGTTGGAAAAACGCTAGTCTTTCTAAAACATTTTAGGGCTGATTTTCTAATAGTTTATAAGCATTGGACTTAATCTCTAAGGAGACTGCCTTTTAGAAATAGTAATTAGCCCTGACTGGTGAGGCTCAGTGGGTTGAGCGTCATCTAACACAGCAAAAGGTTGCTGATTAGATTCCCAGTCAGGGCCTCTGACTGGGCCAGGTCCCCAGTTGGGGGTGTTCAAGAGGTAACCAATAGATGTTTCTCTTGTACATAGATGCTTCTCTCCCTCTCTTACTTCCTCCCTTTTCCTCTCTCTAAAAATAAAAAGATAACATCTTTTTAAAAAAATAGTAGTTAATGAAAATGTGTCACTCACTTATAATTAATAAACCTGAGTTTCCTCATGCTCACCCCTACCCCTCATCAAACTCGGTCTGAGTTTGGGAGAGTCTGAGAGTGTTCCAGTTGCCTATTGCCACCTAACAAGTCACTCCAATGTTTAGTGGTTTAAAGCATCATGTATTTTGCTCATAGTTCTGCAATTTGGATGTGTCTGCTTCACTCAGCATTAGCTATGGAGGCTTAAAGTCAGAGAGCTGCAATCTTCTGAAGTCCTCCTCATTCATTTGTCTATAATTGAGGCTGGCTCTCGGCGCCAGCTGTGGCCGGGACACCCACAGGTGGCCCTTCTCTGTGGTTGCTTGGGCTGTCTCCTAGCATGGTGTCTGAGTTCTACGGAGGAGCAAGCTGAGAGAAAAAGACAGGAGGGGTGTATCACTTTTCCTGATTTAACCTCGAAAGTCACCTGGAATTATTCCCCCCATTGTCTCAGGTCAGCTGGATTCAGGAAAAGGAAACACAGATCTCCTATCTTGATGGAGGTGTCTCAAGGTCTATCGTTCATCTTTGGAAAACACAATCTGCCACAGAGAGTCAAGTCGCTCCCTGCCATCCTTGAACTTTCTTGAGTGTCACTGACCACAGACCTCATAAGGTAAAAGATGTGTGCAGTCGTGAAACAAACAGGCAGCAGGGATAATCTTGATGAATGGAAGCGCAATCCTTTCCACCTCTTCTCCCACTGGAACACATCATTCTGCCTAAACCAAGAGAACAGACATGGTGCAGGATCATTGGCCAATCTTGTGGTGTGGGGATTCCCATTTGTCCTGTTATTAGCCTGTAAAACTTCCTGTGTTCATTCTCTATTGCTGCAAATACCCATTTATTATTTCAGAGTTTTATGGTCAGGAGTCCCGGCAGGTCTGGCTGGGCTCTGCTCAGGTTACTATGAGGCTGAAATGAAGATGCTGGTGTCTTGGCTCTGAAGAAGAATCTGTAAATACTCCAGAAATGACAACCAGTGGAGGAGGCGTCTAACATCCGTTCTTCTCCACTGGGTGCTGCTAGGGATTTGTTGGCCACCAGAGGGCGCATGAACCACAATCCTTGTCGCTGGGAGCAGTGCCTAAATTCCAGCTCCCTCTGTCAGTGTGGTTCCATTACCAACAGCACCAGCGTAGCCTGATAACTTGCTAGAAAAGCAGAATCTCAGGCTCCAAACCCAGACCTGCTGAATAAGAACCTGTATTTTGGCAACATCCCAGGCAATTTGGGTGAACATTGACCTTTATGTGAATATTGTGTGAACAATGAGCACGGAGGGGCCCTCCAGCTCAATGGTTCTCATCCTTGGCTGCTTGTTTGAATCACCCCCAGGAACTTAAAATATTCCTGATGCAAGGGCACTCCCTCCCCACCCTGCCCTCCCTGATAGAGTTTGATTTTAACCATCTGGAGTTTTAAAAGCTCCCCCGAGGATTTTACTATGCAGCTCAGGTTGCGAATCTTCATGAGTCCAGCTCCTTCCACACTGTAGAACCTTGTGTACAAATGGAGCTGTGCCGTGCGGTGCCACGCCACCTGGCGCAGGCAGAGAAGGGCATAACCCCCATGCCCAGGGGTCTCCTGGAGTGCAAGCCCTCAGTGGCTTCCTGGTTATAGCGAAGTCAGGGCAAACGTGGAAATGTGAGACACTGAAGAAGTGTTACCACATATTCAAAGTACATCAAAGACCCAGGTGAAACACCAACTACTCAGACAGAAATGGTAGTCCCCGGGCACAGGCTCAGTGATGGTGCTCCTGACCACTGCTCCCCGATCAGTGACAGCGCCTCGGGCTGCTGGAGAGCAGGAACTGTGTCGGTTCTCCCCTATGAGTGTTTGCTGGATGGGGCATCCTCCAAAGCTGCTACATGACCTGGGCAGACCCCCCGGCTGGTGGTGGACCCAATGAGCTGAACTTCAAGAAAGAAGGTACCCGGAGAACAGAGAAACTCGGTGTTTCAGAAGGAACTTGTAAAACCATTTATGCTTTCCCATCTATAGAGCACTTTGCAATTTCCAGGGCACGTTTATGCGCATTATTTCATTTTCACAATACCTGCCTGCATTAGATTACCTTGGTACAGAGGTGGAAAAAGTCAGTGACAGAGAGGTCAATGGTATGGTGAAATTTGCAGGGTGAGTCAGGCAGAATTAGAACAAGAAATTGCTTTCTTAAATCTCCCGAGTTTCTGAGCACTATGTCCAGGATGTGGCAATATCCCACTTCAGGCCGTTCCTTCCTCACCACGTGGGAGCATTTCTGGGAATCTCGTCTTTGTTCCTTCTTTTTCATTCTCCTCTCCGAACTGATGGTTTGTTTTGTCATCCTGGAATTCTCAGTTCATCTTCTATCAACTATCTGCTGGCTTCCTCCTTTCTCATTTTCGATAGAAGACTCACTAGATGTGCAGGAAATTCTCAATATGTGGTATTGAGAATTTCTCAATAGTGGCAGTATTTCTTCAATGCAAGGGACTGTTTTCTTGTTGTATCTCCAGCACTTTAAGACAATATCTGTGGAATGAGGGAATTACGAATACAGTGAAGGGGTTTGTGAAATTAAATCCGAGAGGAAGGAAACAGACACAGAAGAGTAAGTGGCCATAGGTCTGCACATGGTATGGTGGGCAGGCTCTAACCTCTAAACTAACAGCTGTGGGAGACGGAGAATGGAGAAAGAAATACTGTCAGGATCTTGTCATGTAATTGCCAAATCTCCTGCATACCATTCCTTTTCTGATCCTCTCCACAATGCAGTCATCGGAAGTTAAAGTCTGAATGTATTTCCTGCTCCCAGGAAATGCTACATTGTTCTTTGGAGAATTCAGGAAACCTCTGGATGCTGACTCTTTCATTCAGCCCCTTTCCTTTTGGTTCCCCACTTTCTCCTGTCAAGTGCCCTTACTCCTCTGGGCTGAAAAACCCTTCTCCTTCTTGGATCCCTAAAAAACTCTCCTCCCCAGACATCTGAGATATAGGAAGGATGTGAAATCATGTGCCCTGACTTCACCTTGTGTTTATGTCCATCAGAATGAGGCTGCATCTCAAGCCCACTCCTCCCCTGACCCATTAACCTGGCTCTTCTCCCCTGGCTTGCCTCCCACCATCTCCCGCTTTCTTTGCTGAGTCCTGGCCATCCAAGAACCTACAGTATCTGTCCAGGGTGGGGATGTGGCCAAGGCTCAGCCCACTCTGCCCCTGGCACCAAGAATCGGTGTCCGGCATCTGGGCTGCAAGAGGCCTCTCTTTGCTCTTGGTCCATACTTAGGGCCTCGTGAGGGGCAGACGATGGCAGGTGGAGAGACCATCAGCAGCGGACACCAAGGCTGATGATAGACAGGCTGAAGGAAGAGCAATGGTGACTGGGTGGAGTGTCTCAGGAACTACACTCTAGTATAAAGGGAAAAAAAACTTACTTTCCCTATTCTCAGATCACTAAGGAAGAAACTTACACGAGTGCATGGGTATAAAGAAGGAGTATTATGAATGGACAAGTTGAGGCCAATGTGGAGTCGGGTCCAAGAGAGTGAGCAGGACTTAAGAGCCCGAATCTTTCTCTTCATGTTGCCCTCAGGGCATTTAAAATCTCCAGTTTCTACAAGGCCCAAGCCCCCACCCTCTGCTTGTCTTGGATCAGATCCAAAGGAGGTAGTAAACTTTCACGAAGAATAATTATCCCCTAAACTCTGTGCCACAGGGGATCATGGGATCTTCCAGGATCTTCTAGGGAACTTCTAGGGGTCATGAATATATGTGTTTGTCAAAAGTCATTGACGCGTATACCCCAAACAAGTACATTTTATTGTGTGTAAAGTGTACTCCAATAAGTTGATTTTTTTCAAGTGCATCAGAAGATTGCCAAGAATATTGGTAATTGTCGAAGCTGGATGATGGACACATCACAGTTTTTATGTTCTTCTCTCTACTTCTGGAATGTTTGAAAATTTCCATAACAGCCCTGGCCAGTATGGCTCAGTTGGTTGGAGCACCATCCCATAAACCTAAGGGTTCAATTCCTCGTCAGGGCACACGCCTGGGTTGTGGGTTCAGTCCATTTTGGGGCTCATGTGGCCCCAGTTGGGGCATGTAAGAGAGGCAGCCAATCAATGTTTTTCTCTCACATTGGTGTTTCTTTCTCTCTTTCCCTTCCCCTCTCTCTAAAATCAATGAGCATACCCTAAAGTGAGGATAAAAGGAAGGAAGGAAGGAAGGAAGGAAGGAAGGAAGGAAGGAAGGAAGGAAGGAAATGTCTGTAGTAAAATGTAGAAAAAACATTCTCTGTGCTAAACTTAGTTCAGAGAAGCAAAGTCACCCCTGAATTCTTCCATTTCACAAGCAAGTTTTTGAGCATCAACTGTGTGCCAAACATCATACTTGGCACTGGGAATCTGATGATCCAGTCATGTCCTGTCCCTGTCTTGTGGTCTGCAGAGTCTAGTAGAAGAGATGGACATTCCATCACTCAGGTAAGTTATGACTTTCATAAACAATGTAAAGCAGTATCTTGGCATGAGATAATACAGAAGGACCCATCTTACTCTAAGCAATTAGAAAGTCTTTCTAGAGGAGGTGATAGATAACCGGATGCTGAAGGATGAAAGATACTACAGGAGCATTCTAATTCAGCAAACGTGTGTGGCATTAATGCTGTGTAACAAATACTTAGTAATTTCCCTTGGGGAACTCTTATTCTATTGGGTGATTCCAAGTGGTGGGGAATACCTTGATTTAAGGGGATATTTACTCTGACAAAAAAAACATTAATTTCTTTTGGGACTAAAGATTTCTTGGAGAAGACTTGTGCCGAAGAATTTATAGTGAAAGTTGCCTGTAAACTAAGTGTTAAAGTAGAGTGAGTGTCAGTAGGTAGGTCAGAGTGTGGGAGATAGTGTGACCTGAGCAGAGGGTGCACTCTGAGGAGCAGTGGGAGATGTGCTCTGCTTGTATTTAAGTTAGATGGGGTCTGCATGGGCGCCGTGAATGCCCAGCTGAGGAGGTTGAAGGTGTCAACTGATGGGCATTGGTGCCAATTCAGGGTGTCAACAGGAGTTCCCAATTTGGGGTCTGGTAAAGAGAGACAATTTTCAGCACACATAGCTCGATTGTGATAGAGATCAACTACGATATAGCATGGCTATGGAACAGCACAGCCGTGAGGCAGCAACGGGCACAAGGTGCCCCAGCCCCAGGGTTGCCACTCAGCCCCTGTCCAGCAAGATGGCTCCAGCCTGCCAAGACAGGACAGCACCACTCCACCCCACCCGGCGCGGCCTCTTCCGTGTTACAGCTCCAGCAGTGTGGGTGCAGGACCTGAGGAGAACTGACCTGTATAAAGAGAAGTTTCAGCCCCTGATCTCTGACTGGTTCGTTCTCCTGCAAATGAGGACTCCAAACCCTCACAGGTTGATTGGTCCAAAAAGGCGACCTGACTAGGTGGGAATAGAGCCACTCTTGTTGATCAGTGAAGTTGCTAATGAAGATAGAGCTGCAAAGCTACCATTGGCTGGGGAAAGTCTCAGTCCTATTAGCCAAAATAGGATTCCAGGAACTCCTTTATAATGGTTGGCTCAGCCCGCAGAAATAGTGCAGACAGGCAGTTCAGTACAGACATTTTCCTGAAGCGTGGCCTGAGTGAGAGGCCGCTGTTTAACAATGGCCACTAGGCTCTGTCCTTAAATTTGAGCCCAATTAGACAGCAGGATTTTTTCTTGGTAGGTATTTTCTTTCTTGGGGTCAACAGAGGGGATCCCTGACACTGGGAACTCACCACCATTGTAGTTTTCCTAACCCTACCTCAACATTAGGCCTGTGGAAGAACAGAACCTGGTGGTATGTTAGTGTCAAGATGAATCTTCTATCAAACTTACTGAGGTTCAGGCCTGGCTGGGACACCTCATCTGCCTGGAAATCAATATGGCCAGGAGCTAAGCATCAAGCCGAAAGTGAGAGCTCACAGCATAGTGACAAAAGTACAATCTAGTTTACATATTTCTTTCTGGAAGAATCTTCAGGTTCTCTTGCTTGAACTGCAGGCAGTGAGCCTTACCAATTCCTACTTATAACAAATATCCAATAGCAGTTCACGGCCTGCTGGAAGTGGTGAATGAAATCAAGTGTAGAAAAGAAAGACGATTCCTGGCCAGTGTGGCTCAGCTGGTTGGAACATCATTCTGTGAATCGAAGGGTCGCAAGTTCAATTTCTGGTTGGAGCACACATCTAGGTTGTGAGTTCAGTCCCAATGGATTGATGTTTTTCTCTCTCTCCCTTCCTCTCTTTCTGAAATCAATAAATATATCCTCAGGTGAACACTTTTTAAAAAATTATTTAAAAAAAAAGGAAAGAAAGACAATGATGGCACCCACCATGAAATAAATTGACATAATTCTAACCTCCTCAAAATAAGTGTTTGACAATTGACTGCTATATTTTCATGTGCTTTTCAGACTCTAGATACATATATAGTTGTATTAAAAAGACATATATTTAACATTTAAACGTCATGTAATGTCAAAAAGATATAAACAACCTCCCCATACCTTCCAGCCACTTCTTATAATGCACTGTTTTTGTCTTATAGCTCTTCTGACATTGCTCCATGTTGCTGTGTAATATGCATATTCTAATATCTTTTTTGCATTTTAATGTTATTGAAGAATGATTCATAAACAATAAAATGTTTCTCTTCCTTTTTGTTACTTGTTTTTTAAATACATTCATTCCACTCATGTTTATTAAGTACTTATAATGCTTTAAGGACATTACAAGTAAGTGCTTGAAACATTAGCTTAGCACTTTTATGCAGGCATATTTGCAATAGAGAAAGTCAAACCATTAATTATAATGTCCTATTAATGGTATCTTGAAAATATTACGCAAAGTGCGTTTTCCATTGTTTACATGATAAACTATACTGCATTGAACATCCCTGTACAAAAATGTTTAGGCATATTATATATTTTCATCACTTGGATTCTTAGAATTAAAATCATTGGGCCTAATAAATGCAGACTTTTTCAATTTTAATTTCAATGGAAATTTTAATAGAAAAGGTGGGTTACTTCAACAAGTGGTTGTCTCCTTTACTTCATGTTTTCTCATTCCTGATTCTACTCTCCAGAATTAGCTACTCTTTTTTTTTTGGTCAATATGTCTATTTTAATCTTCATGTTTATAAATAATAAGTTGACATATAGTCCTGATTTTTTAGTTGTATGTATTACCGATTTACTTTTTACTAGATGATCACAAATTAGTTCTTACCACTCCTCTCCCGCACACATATTTCCTTCCCTTCCATCTACCCCTCAAAGCCATTTCAAGGTTTTTATTGTCAAGACTTTGGGCCTAGATGTAGGCATAGGCGCATACACTTGGCCTCTTTGCACAACCAAAAGAAGGACAACGACAAATTTAAAAACAAAAAATAAGCAGGACTGCCAGAAAATCAAACTGAACGGAGATCTGACAACCAAGAAGTTAAAGAAAAAACATTCATCCAGACTGATAAGAGGGATGGAGAGGGACAGCTAGGGCGAAGACTCACAGCAAGGCATCAGCTGGAGGACCAGGTTGGGCAAGGCAGTGGCTAGTGGACCAGGTGGCCCCACATTTGCATGCAGATAAACTGGGAAGAACAATTGGAGAGTGAGACAGACCCCAAACCCAGGGTTCCAGTTTGGGAAAATAAAGCCTCAAAGCCTCTGACGATAAAAACCTGTGGGGGTCACAGCAGTGAGAGAAACTCTCAGCCTCACAGGAGAGCTCATTGGACAGAGACCCACAGGGTCCCAGAATGGACACAAACCCATCCACCCAGCAATCAGCACCTGAAGATCCAAATTTGCTTTGGGTACTGGGGGAAGTGACTGAAAGCCAGCCAAGAGCTGAGCAAGCAGCATTGTTCCCTCTCGGACTCCTCCCCCCCACCCCCCACAGATGCAGCAAAGTGGGATGCCTCACCCTGGTGAATACCTAAGGCTCCACTCCTTACAATGTAACAGGTGCTCAGAGACAAAGAAATATGCCCCAAATGAAAGAACAGATCAAAGATCCAAAACTAGAACTAAACAATGAAGACATAGATAATCTATCAGAGGCAGAGTTCAAAACACTGATAATCAGGGTGCTCACAGAAATGGTTGAGTATGGTTGCATAACAGAGGAAAAAGTGAAGGCTATGAAAAGTAAAATACAGAAAAATGTACAAGGAACCAACAGTGACAGAAAGGAAACCAGGACTCAAATCAATGATTTGGAGCAGAAGGAAGAAATAAACATTCAACTGGAATAGAATGAAGAAACAAGAATTCAAAAAAATGAGGAGAGGCTTAGGAACCTTCGGGACAACTTCGAACGTTCCAACACCCGAATCATAGGGGTGCCAGAAGAAGAAGAGGAAGAGCAACAAATTAAAAACTTATTTGAACAAATAATGAAGGAGAACTTCCCCAACCTGGCAAAGGAAATAAATTTCTAGGAAATCCAGAAAGTTCAGAGAGTCCTAAAGAAGCTGGACCCAAACAGGAACACACCAAGGCACATCATAAATACATTAGCCGAGATTAAAATGAAGGAGAGAAACTTAAAAGCACCAAGAGAAAAGGAGACAGTTACCTACAAAGAAGTTCCCACAAGACTAGCAGCTGATTTCTCAAAAGAAACCTTACATGCAAGAAGGGGCTGGAAAGAAGTATTCCAAGTCATGAAAGACAAAGACCTACATCCAAGATTACTCTATCCAGCAAAGCTATACTTCCAGGAATTTCCTGAGAAAGAGTTCCAACCTTCATAATGGCTTGGGAGGCAATTTTTTGAGGCACTGTATGTATGTCTAATTCTGTTTCCACTTGATTGACAGTTTGATAGAATCTATGTTAAATAGCTTTTTCCCAGAGATTCCGGTGAGCTTCCAACATATAATCCTTTTTTCTTCTTCCTGGAAACTTTTAGAACTGACATTCTGAAGTATCATTACCATGTTTTAACACCTGTGTTGGACTCTTCTAATTTCTTTTACTTCACTGCTGTATTTTTCTGTTGTCTGTTTTGGGGGGATTTATGGACTTATCTAGTTGTTTTATCTTTTCTCTTATCCATTTTGTTTTATACTGTACTTTCTAGGAACTTTCTTTTCAGTGCATATACCACTTAACTCTTTTAGTGCATATACCATTTATCAGTTAAAGTACTCTTCTATTTCTAGTTTGCTAGGAGTTTTTAATCAAAAAGCAATCTCGAATTTTTTAGAAAATTTTTTTCTTGCATCTTCAGATGTTATTGTGTTGAGTTCATTAATTTCAACATTCATTGATTTTTCTTGCATCTTTGTCATAAACCCAACTGCAAGATTCAGTTTGCTAATATTCTTTAGGGTTTTTGCATCTACTCTTATGTGTATAATTTTCCTTTTTTGTGATGTGAATATATTTTTTGATATAAAGATAATTCTAGCTTTTTTTAAAATATATTTTATTGATTATACCATTACAGTTGTTTTATTCCCCCCCTTCAATCCCTTCCATCCGCACCCTCCCTCCCCCACCATTCTGCCCCCCTTAGTTTATAACCACATGTCTCAAGTTCTTTGGATTCTATATTTCCCCCACTATTCTCGCCCTCCCCCCTATCTATTTTCTACCTCCCATCTATGCTATTTTCTGTGCCTTCTCCCCCCTTCTCCCCCTCCCACCCCCCTGTT